>NW_007727454.1:245243-249152 GCF_000696425.1 Galeopterus variegatus | reverse complement strand
ATTAAATATGTTCATAAGCACAGACATTTTAGCACAAAATGAACAAGCAAATAAAACTCTGATCTCCTTATTGAACACAGGCGAGAATGGCTAAACTCAGATTGTTTTCCTGTGGTGGAAAGACTTCTAAGCATGTAGCATTTCCAAAGGTTTTGTTTACTAGTATTGACCACAGGAAATTTTGAAAAGTGTAGTCGTGAAAAAAAGCAAAATGGCACAATATCACCTCCATTTTCTGTGGCCATTGGGATTGTTATTTTTATTTCATTCTCTTCCCACCCCACCCCCACCACAACAGACCTGAATTGTCACCTCCATAGCAGGTTCTTTGCTCTTTGATGTAATGAAATTGTTTCCAGAATATTTTGCATGATTAAGACAAAAGGGATTGAATAAAATATTATAATTTACAAATCTCACTTGGAAAATAACGTGCATATAAATCAACATTTCTGATGAAGAGCCCCCCAAATCCTTTTAGTTTCCCACTGAATTCACTCAGTGTTTCACACACAAATACATTTGGAGGAATAATGCATTTTGAAACTGCCTCACTTGATAAAGATGGTTAAAAAAAAAATTCAGCAAGATGATTCCAGCTTTAAGCCTCATTCAAGCCTTTAGGGTAGAGGTGGGGATCAGTTATAACCACTTTGTCCTAAAGCTGCCAACGGGAAGGCCTAAGGGAAAAAGGCAGTCAGCTTGTAGTCATATAAATGATGTCATTCTGCTCAAAAAATGGCTCTTTACACACACACACACACAAACATCCTAGGGGACAGTGTGGTAAAACGAACAGAACCTGGACAGTGCTTTGAAACAGGACAGAACTAAATTTGAATCCAAACTCTTCACCATGTTTAAACCACTCCTGACCTTGGTCAAACCATTTACTCTTGTTGAAAGCTTCAAGTCCTTCATCTGGAACATGGAAGTAACAATATCTGCCTCCCGGAGTCTTGTGAGGATTATGACAGTATTGTGTGTACATGAGCATTCGGTGGTGGCCATCCACCTTTCCTCCTCCCCTTTCCCCAGCTGTAACAGGCTGGCCAGGAAAAATAAAAGAACCAAAAAAATAAAAGAACGAAAAATAAAAACTCAAGTAATGGTTCTTAAATTATACCTGCTCTTTCAAGCTGCACGCCCTCTGCCTAGGGAAAAACCAGCACATACATTCCTGAATATATTGGCTTCACATACATATTACAAAATGAATTGGCTTCAAATCATATATAGTGGCTTCTCATGGAGAGAGTAGGGGGGTGAAGTTCAGATCCAAATTGTCTTACTGTTAACCTATCAGATTGATAGAGTCCAAAAGAATATACAAATCACAGCTGTCTTGGTTAGAGCACAGTGTTGTAATACCAAGGTCAAGGGTTAAGATCCCCACGCCAGCCAGCCACCAAAAGAAAAAATGAACTTATTGCAAAAGAATATATAAAACTGTCCATTTCCTTAGATTTGATATCTTACTGGGGTAGGACCTTAGTTCTTAACTCTTAACACACCCACAGAGCCACCACCTCAGAGACGGCAGAGAACCCGCCTGTCCCTTGATCTCTAACCCCATCTTTATATTCTCCAAGGCTTCTCGGACCGTAAAGAGATTCCTCTTTAGTTTTGCACCTTTAGAATGATGTTCATGTGTGTGTCCAGGTAATCATCTCTTCACTTCATCAAATACCATCTCGGTGGTTTTTGGGCAGAGTTCTGGGAGGTAGAGGAGAGGAGGGGCGGAGGACAAGAGGGCTTCATGGATGCCCTCAGTTAAGATGGAAAAGCTTTCTGGTGATGAGCACTTTCATCCTGCTCAGAAATTCCATGGGAATCTCCACGTGTTCTTACATGTTTTTCCACCAATGAGAAAGGGAGAAGACCCATCCTACCACGCCTCCCCCTGTGGAAAGTTCTCAGTCCTCACAAGGGCCAGTCCCCAGCCCCACTTGTAGGTGGAAAGATACTGAGGAGTCTCCAGACATACTCTGCCTACACCTCTTGGTCTTTACACTTGTCTGCAGAACCAGCAGCTCGTGCACAGCTGAGGACTGCTCTCCCCCACCAGCTCTCCCGCTGTCATGTTCACACACAACATGGGCCACCCCACCTCCAGGATGCCATTTGCAGTCCCATCTGGACACTGCTGACTCCAGATGAAGTTCTGTACAAGGGGTGCACCTCCTCCCTGTTTAGGAATGGTAAACATCCCTCCACACTTGTGAGAGAGGAACCACTGAGCTCCCAAGCCCCCACCTTTGAGTGTCACTGGACTGTCCCCCTCCCACTGCACATCTCCCCCTACTCCTAGCCAGAATAGAGGCAGGCTCTTGGCTTGGAATCCAGCCTACTAACCTCATGGGAGATCAGGTCAGCCTCCTGAGAAATGGGAGGTCCTCTTCATATGGGCTCCCAGATAAATAGCAGGAGAGCATCCTGAGCCCTGGCTTGGTCCAACTCTCAAATAAACTTTATAGACTTGAATATATCCTACCTGGCCTTTTATTAATCTCAATGTTGGGTTCAAAACATGTTTAGTACACACCTATTAAGTATCCCAGCTTACTGATGCCTCTGAAGGTGCTGGTCCTAGAATTTTTAATCCCAAACAATTGAAACTCTTTTGGTGATAAATATCTCTCAAAGTTTCTTCCTTGATCAGAATGGACCCAAGAGAGGGGTCTTTAAGTTGTTAAGGTTTTTTTTGTTTTTGTTTTTCTGAACCTACGGAGTATATGTCTGGGGGAGGGAAGAAGGTGTATAAATAGTCCATTGCCACCAGTATATTACCAAGGATTCAGAAGTCTAGCCCTCAAACAACATAAGTCATTGAGGATTAATTCTAGGGGGTTGCTGATTGATTTCTAGCTGGGCTGTCTTTGTGGAAAATACTTTCCTTGAGTGCAGCAGACCAAATGGTCTCCTTGGTCACCACATTCTCCACCAGCAGAAGCAGAAGACCTGCTATAAGTACTCCCTTGCCCCTTCCCTCCCCAGGTGGCTCGAGTATTCATGCATTGCCTTGATCTTTGAGGCACCATTTCCAAATGTTCCTGTATCCCGTATATAGCAAACTCGATGACTTTATACAGCACCCCATTTCTTGAGCACAGCCTCCGGATCCTGGAAAACCATGCACCTTCCCTGCCATGGGGCTCACTTCCCCTCCTCCACTGTCCACAGCTTCGAGGCTTTTCATCAAGGGTTTGCCCATCCATGGGGCAGTGGTGAGGAGCCTTGCCTGACATTCTCACCAAACGTGGGTCTCTCTTCAAGGCTAGGCCACGCTATGTGCCATGCTGTCATCCCTGATGGTTGTCTCTCTCTTGTCCTTCTCAGTCAGGAGTCTTCCATAACACCCACTCCTCCAAGATGAAACTGAAAATGGTGACGCCTTTCCCAACAGTCTAAAGTGTTCAGAATCAGCAGCACAGTGCATTGATCTGTTTTCCCATTTGTTTAACATTATTATACTTTCTTAAAGAGCCTGTCTCCTTCCATTATCCTAGCACTTTACATGTCCAGTGCTAGTAAAAGGAAGGGACAGAAGGAAAAGCATGCACTTCTGCTCACAAACACACAAAATTCTGTGCACGACTTTAAGGTGTATGCTAACCTCCTGGATTAGCTTCCTGGGGCTGCTATAACAAACTACCACAAATGGGGTGGCTCAGATGACAGAAATTTACTGCCTCGCAGTTCTGGAGATGAGAAATCTGAATCAGGGTGTGAACAGGGTTGGCTCCTTCTGGGGGCTGTGAGGCAAGGGTCTGCTCTAGACCTCTCCCTTTGGCTTGCAGATGGCCTCTTCTCCCTCAGTCTCCTCACATTGTCTCCCCTCTATGCCTGTCTGTCCCTGGGTCCAAATATCCCCTTTTCATAAGGTCACAATTATATTGGGTTAGAGCC
>NW_007727454.1:194398-244243 GCF_000696425.1 Galeopterus variegatus | reverse complement strand
TCCCCTTTTCATAAGGTCACAATTATATTGGGTTAGAGCCCTCCCTAATGATTTCATTTTAACTACTTCTAAAAAACCCTATTTCCAAATAGGTCCCATTCTGAGGTAGGGGGGTTTAGGACTCCAACATATCTTTTTTTTGCAGGAGGGTAAGGGAGAATACAACCCATAGCACTGCCAGTTCACAGACTCTGTTCAAAAACCCCACTAAAGCATCATCCTGTTACAAGACTAAGACTGTAGTAGCAATTAGAAAAGAACTTTGTCTAAGTCTTACACCGATGCTCAGCCAACAAAAAACCAAAATGTACTCTCACCCTCCAAACACACCCCACTGATTCACTGATCTCTACAATTACAGTCTACGAACATGTTTTTATTCCCAGTTTCTATATTTGATGTAGACTCCTTCTGGCATCTTAAAGTTTAATGTTCAAATGGGTAATTTTTAAAATGCTCTTGGTGGTTTTCAATTATTTTGTTCATAATATTGGGCATAATTATGGAAATATTTTTGAAAAATTTATTAACTCTAATGAATTAACAATATGTGCTGGACACGTTGCCAGAGTGAATAAAGTCACATTAAAAATGAGTGGTCCATTTGCCAACATTTTTCTGTTTTGCATTGTCTGGACAGTTACCAGATGGCTTTTGTATTCAAGCAAGACCAAGAAATTATCATTTATGCACTCACCCATTTTAGCTCAGGGCTTAGAGAGGGGGGTCACATTGGTTACTTTTAAAGAAATGTTTAGTGACAGTTGAAAAATGTTACCTACTTTAGAAGTTTATTCTTCAAAAAATAACCCTTCTCCCATTGTCATTTGAACAAATGGCACCCTCAGACAAATCAAGCCAGACAGACAATAAGACTTTTAGAAGTATTGGCTTCACACAGATTTGAAATTTCAGAGTCACACCTGCCCCTCAGGCCCAGAGTCTATTTCAGAAACTACAACCACTTTTTGCTTGTGGTTTTCAAGTCTTGATAAAACCCTAGATCCTATTTTTTCCCCAAAATCCCCTGTCTTAGGAAGAATCTACCTTTTCACAAAGGTCTAAATACCTTCTTATTGTCCTATACAAACCTAAAAAGAATTGTGGAGATATCCCCCCAAATAAAAACCCAGTGAGAAGAATCGATGCTGGAAGGCAACAGATTTTTTCTCTTGTTGTTCACTTAATGTATAAGAGGATCTGAAGCATTTAGTGACCTAGTGTTTTTAGGAAGGGCGAGGTCATCTGAATCAGGTACTTGAATCAGGTCAATTCTAGATGGTGAAACTGGGGTTCGGGTGGGTGGAGGCGAGAATACCTGAGAGAATGTGTCATACTTAATAACTGAGACAGTCTGTTAATGTCCAATATCAGCTTCGGGTAAGGTATTTAATACTTCTACACTAACCTTATTGGACTTTGCATCTATTTTCAGAAAAGTGTCCTAGGTGGTCTCTCAGCCTATCCAACCACTCTCAGTACTATTCAGTCTGAATATATAAGGGGTTGACCCCTTGAACTCACAGCAGGTGTAGCTGTACCTGCCACGTCGAGTACAAGTCTGAGAAACTGAGAGTCCGGCTCATCTGGTTCCTTAACAGCAGCCCCTATCTCTATCCCTACATCTCTATGCCTGGGTTTCCCAACCCCAGCTGGCATCTCTTGTTTTGCCTGGATTAACCTATGGAAAAATTATTCACATCTCCATAGTCCGGAATTTGTGAACTAATTTGCGTCAGTTTCTTTTTCTGGAAAGTTATAGATGCTGCATCAGTATTTAGCAGCTCTAGAAGCAATTTAGTCATCTAGATTTGTGATTTAGTGAATGGCCTTTCAGATGGAATGGTTGATAGTAAGAAGATACCTCCTCTGGGATCACAGCTCAAATGATTCTGAGTTCCCACTTCAGTTTCTAGTTTACCGGAAGCTGGGGAGTGAAAACGGATTGAAAGCACCTCCTAAATGAGCAGTGTAGTGGATTGAATTACGGCCCCCCCAACTCACTGAAGCTTGAATTGTGTCCTCCAAGTTTTACATATTAGGAAGTCACACCCCCCCCCCACCAAACACACACTGTGATTGCTAAGAGGGTGGGAAATCCTATTAAGGTAATTGAAAGGTAGAGACTCGAAGAGGTGACTAGACTGTAGGACCATGCCTTAGTAAATGGAATAAAAAGGATCATGGGCATATTTCCGAGAGCATTAAAAGAAGAGAGAGGACAGTTTGTTTCTCTCTCTGATCTCTCTGCTCTGCCATTTTCTCAATGTTACACCAGGCTGTCATTGAAGTCACCACCAGCCTTCGCCAGATGTGTTCCCTGGACGTTGGACTTCCCAGTCTCAGAAACTGTAAGCAATAAATTTTATTTTCTTTATAAATTACCCAGTTTCATGTACTTTGTTATAAGCAATAGAAACCGACTAATACAAACAGGTTACTCTGGGTTCTGTGACCAGGTTCTGTCGTCTTCCAGTGTTTTTCCTCTCTGGTCCTTGGAAATCAGGGATTGTTTCTCTTTTGTTCATGCCCCCTGGGATTGCTGCATGAAAAGCAAGAGATTACTTCCCACTGACTCCTCCCTTGCAAGTCCTGGAAATGGGTGTTTACTTCTCATTGGCACATCAGCTTATATACTTCATGGTAAATCAACAATTTTTTTTTCTTTTTTTTTGTATTTTTTTACTGACCGGTAACGGGATCACAACCCTCGGTGTCGCGCCCGTACCGGGGACCGGCAATGGGATTGCAACCCTCAGTGTTGTGCCTGCCCCGCGCTCAGCCAGTGAGCGGGAACTGGTCTCCACATGGGATCTGAACCCTCGGCGGGAGCGCCACCACACTCCCAAGCAGCGCACTCTCCAGGGCGCCACTGGGCCGGCCCAAACCAACAATTTTCAACAATGGGGACCAGCACATGTTTGCAATCAGTAGTCACCACTTTACACAGTTCTAACCTACTGTCTTTAAATGGTACATGCAGCACAGAGCTCTTGCTCTAATTCCCTTGTCTTCTAAGGAAAGGCAATAGAACAGAGCATTGAGATTCCCCAGTACATTCAGGTCAACTCGACTGAGAAGTATATTCTTGATGAAGGCACAAGAGGGACCACCAAAATAAGAGAAACGAAATGGAAAAGACAAAACAGAGAGTCATAATCTTTCAAGCTACAAAAAAGGGATAATTGATTGCCCTTCCACAATTGCATATAACTTATACCACATTATAATGCATATAATATTGGAGACACATTCTGAACAATTTACCAACCCTAAGAACTATACACATACAGTGTGAAACACATCTTTTCTGTCTTTTCTTTTTCTATTGCTAAATCTTTAGTGATATCAGGATAAAGGGTGTTCATAAGATTGCAGTAAATCATACTCTTTATACATATGAAGTGGCTGGTCTGCATATAAAAGATATTAACCACAGTGTTTAAATCAGTAACGCTAATAGAGGTTCAGTGATATTTAAATTTTTTATGGGGAGAAGACAACATTAAATATGGCAATTTATAATTACTGAAAGAGTTACTACCCTTTAAATTGTTTTTCTTTCTCATTAAAGAGTAATTTGTATTAATTGTAAAACATTTTATGTTCAATTATACATAATTTTCATATATAATTCACCTACAAAAATAGTCTTAAGGGCCGGCCCGGTGGCGCACTGGATAGTGCGCCGCTTGGGAAGCGCGGCGGTGCTCCCACCCGAGGGTTCGGATCCCACATACAGACCGGTTCCCGCTCACTGGCTGAGCGAGGCGCGGGAGCAACACTGAGGGTTGCGATCCCGTTGCCGGTCCCTGGTCCGGTACGGGGGCAACACTGAGGGTTGCGATCCATTGCCAGACACGGAAAAAGACAAAAAAAAAAAAAAAATAGCCTTAAAATGTAAATCATTTTATAAATGACTTTTACTTTACTTAGCTAAGAAATATGAATATTTTTTTCTTATCATTAATAAGTTTGGACAAATTTTTAAGTTGATCTCCACAAAAGTTAACTTATACATCCACCAGCAATAAATAAAAATCTTTTCCCCGTAATAGCTATGATTTTAAAAATAAATTACTACTTAGTCAACATGATAATTGAAAAACTTATGTCATTGTTTAATTTTGAGCTTCTCTGATTACAAGTTGAAAAATGTGTTGCCAGTTAAATGACTGTTTCCTTCGTGTGTACTCTCATTTGGTGTATTTACCTTCTTCTCCTTGGCATGTTACAGCTCTTTACATATTAAGGATATTAACCCTTGGTCTTTCATATATATTGCTAATTTTTTTTCTCCATGTATCACTTGTCTCTTTATTTTTAAAGTGTTTTAATATCCTGGAGATTAAAATTTTCATGACATCAAATCTATTTACATTACCACACTGTTTTACCTTTGGTATTTCTCTGAGCACGGACTTCTCTGTCTCAAATCTATATAAATATTCACCTATATTTTTCCCTGCAATTTTATGGGGTTTTTTAAATATAGTTATATCTTTAATCCACCTGGAATTTATTTAGATTTAAAATATAAGGTAGGAAGCTACCTGTTCTCTACCCACCCCCCATAGCAAGTTAACCATTTTGTCAATAATTAAATATTTTATACCTAAGACCATTCTGCAATTGTTTCCTCTGTTGTTTTTTATTTAATACCATTGTTATGTGATTGGCGTTAGATTATATTTTGGATTTATATGCGAGAGGAGATTGATAGCTCCACAAAATTAAGTTTTCCCTTAACAGCTCTTTCTAATCAGATCGTCTACGTCCTTCAAGAAAATGTTTTAGCTTTCTTATACAGGACTGATGAGTAAGCATTTCATATTTTTAATGGCTATTTGGAATTGTATCACTTTTTCCCTTTTATTTTCTATGTGGTTATTGTTGCTGTGAAGAAGGGTGTCCTTTCGTTTGTTTTTCGGTTTACTTTAATCTTGTCCTGAAGATTCTCATCTGAAGAGAGAGGGGTGATGGTAAACAAGGAATTCAGAGTTACTTCTAGTTACTATGGTTTGTTGCCTATAATGATTGAAAGAAATAACAAATTTCTATTAATAATTAGTGAAAATATGGATGTAATTGTTTTTCCATCGAAGTTCACAAGCCCCAGGTTAAGAATTCCTGTTGGGCCTGGCATCCTTCACCTTAGGGGGTCCCAGAGTTTTCTCCTGGGTCCCCTGCAATCAGCTGCAACAACTGAAGGGAAGGAACCACTATCTTTGTGGATACGCTTTTCATTCCTGAATTTTTAGTCCAAGTCACTTTATTATTATTTTCTTTATTGAAAAATAATTGATTACATATATTCGTGGGGTACAAAGTCGACTATCAATAGCTCCGTTCAAAGTCACCTTGTTTTAGATTGCTCCCATGCACATCACTCTTAGACTTTAATCCAGTCTGAGTCACTCGTAATTATTACCAGTACTGAACTCCTTCAGACTTATCTCTGCAATCTTACTTTTCCTTGGTATTTTTCTTTCATGCTTTTTGTTTCGTTTTGCAATTTTTTATGTTTTCTTGGCTCTATTTTCTCCTTTATAAATTTTGGAAGTTTTATATAAACAATTTCTATCCTTCCAGAATTTTAAAATACATATGAGCTTACATTTGTTTATCATTACTATCAATGCTACTTCACACCTGAAAACAAACATAAAGGTGGGCATGTTTGTCTCTCCCACCCCATGCTCCTATTCACTCTGGCTAACAGAAAGGAGAAAGCGGGGCGTGGGAGAAGTCCCAACACCTTCTTCTGGTCTTAGCAGGCACTGAGGGATGGGGAATACATTGTTAATAGAACAACACAGAGCAGGTTTTCCTACACTTCTTTAGAATGCAGGGAATTTTATAATCCCAAGAACTCACTGCCACCAGTGTTCTTTCTGCCTGACCCCTCCTCACAGCGCATGGTTGGTGAGATCCATGGCGGTGCACTTCCTCCCAGGGCTGTGGCGTTCACAATTCCTGTGCTGTATTTCTTGGTGGGAGCTGCAGGTGTGTGAGGGGGCTGAGCTCGCTGAAATAATCTAGGAGAAGGAGGTGTATATTAGCCCTTTACTGTTGCTTATAACAGAATACCTGAAAGTGGGTAATTTATAAAGAAATGAAATTTACTTCTTAGTTTGGAGGCTGGGAAGTCCAAGGTCCAAGGAACACATCTGGTGTGGGCCTTGTTCTTGGTGGTGACTCTCCACAGCGATGCAGGGTGTCACATGGCGAGAATGGGCTGAGCAAGAGAGCTAACCTGCTCACTCACTCTCCTTTTAAACCATCAGAACCATGCCAATTATTGCATGAATGGGTCAATCCATTCACAACTGCACAGTCCTCACAATCTAATCACCTCTTCAAGGCCCCACATTTTAAATTGGATTTTTCACCCTCTGATCACTGTCATCGTGGGGATTAAGTTTCCCATACGTGAACTTCTGGGGACACATTTAGCCGATAGCAGTAGGGATTGGGAAAGAATTATTCTAGCCTTAGAGAGGCAAGTGTCCGTATTTTGGTTGGTACGGAATCTGGCTCCCCGAGGCAGACAGAGGGCATATAAAGTACATTCCAATTGTTTTCATGCTGTCTTTGTTTCCAGAGTGAAAGACTGAATAGGATTTTTTTTCTCCTCAGTCCAGCTTCATTGGCATTAGACTTAGTGAAGTTCTTTCCAGTTCATTGTAATTATTTTTAAGTTTTAGCTTTTGATGGCATTGCAAGTTTTTTTTTTTTGTCTCTATCATCTATTTTCAAACTTTCTATTAAATTTTTATTAAAGTCCTAAATAACACATATAATTCTAAAATACACAGTATAAGAGGTTATTTCATGCTTTATTTGCCTAGAGTCTAAGAAGTTGAATTTTCTTTGAAAAATAAGCCAAGCTGCAGTTTGTTTTTCAGGAGGAAAAATTTTCACAATCAAGTCTTAGTCTCCCACTTATTTGTAGTCTATTATTTTGATTATAAATTCTGACATCTCTGTATAACAGAAACTTCTTTTAAATTGTTCTGAATTATCAAGAAAGCCATCATTTCTCATCTGATCAGACAAATAGATGTTCCCAGGAGGTTGCTTGATACTGGATCTCAGGAAATACTCAGTTCTCTCAGGAATAATATTTTGGGATTGAATACAATCCTGCCATCAGTGATTATGCTCCCTTGCAGCTAGGGGTAGTCATGTGACCCAGTTCTGACTCTGCAGGAGGTATTATTCCTCCGTGCGATATAAATGGAAGTCTTGTGAGCCTTCTAGGAAAGATTCTCTTCCCCGATAATGAGAGAGAGAGAGAAAGAGAGAGAGAGAGAGAGCACTCCACCCCAGCCGATAAAAAAGGGAGGCAGAGACCCCAAACTTCTCATCCTGCTTTTAGATATTGATGTGAGAGAAGGTGATGTTTGAAGCTGCTAGTCATTCTGTGACAAATCAGAGATACCAGACTGGAAAGACAGGAAGCCCCTGCATCTCTGATCATTGCTGAGCCACTGTAACAATCCTGGGACTACCTACCTCCACACCTTGGAGGAAGTTAATACCTCTGGTTGCTAGTATCCTGTTCTTCTCTACTTCTGGACACACAGGAATGCTGTGCTTTTCCACCCCCAAAGCATGGCTGCATGACTCACTTTGACCAATGAAATGTGACCAGTGTTGTGTGCCGCATCCAGCGTTTGATGCCCCCACCTGCTCTTCCCTGCACTGGTAATAATGGGAGCATGTCCATTTATGGAGGTGCCATAAGATCCAAACAGTCTGGAATGATGAACCGATGCCCAAAAACCAGCTACTGTGGAGAACTGCCTGAACCTCAGCCCACTTTGCATGAGTGAGGAATAAACTGTTGTGTTAAGCCACTGATGGCAGCTGTTTTCACCACAGCACAACGTAGCCTATCATGCCTGATGCAATCTCTATTCTTGAAGCCACTTTTAGTTTGGTATGCTCTTACTTGTAGCTGAAAGCATCCTAATTGATGCAACATACATAGCAATTTGACGTGCAAGCAACTGTTTCTGTAAAATGACAGGGTTGCATTCATGGTGAAATGAATATCTACCATTTCCTCCTGCACAGCCTCCAATCTCCTAGTCACGGCATTCCAGTTTTGCTTAAGGAAACTGTTGTAGCAGATTTGTCTGTGCTCTGCCCTTGTCTCCTCAGCACCCGCTTCTACTCACAGAAGGCTGCTCACTGCAAACTCTCATGACCCTCTGCATGAGAATTTTTGTCTGGTTGTGATAGCACACACATTCCACACATGGGATAAGCCAAAAGTACACAAGAGCTAATCAAAAGCCCTCAACAAATCGTGTAAGGGGATATAATTGAAAAATATCCTCGCTTCCCCGCCTCTCAGTTGAGATAACTCTGATGTGTGTTCTAGATTGTCTCCCAGAGTGGCAGCTGCTTTGATGACACATCCTTCACTGGCTTCTCTTCCCCACTCCCTAATGATATTTCCTGAGATCACCTCCCAAATAGACCATTTGCTCTTGATTCTTTGTTTCAGAGTCTGCTCTAGGGGAACACAAACCAAAACACCATCCTCCCAGGTAGATCCAATCTTTTTGGGATTGTAACTTAAGGTACACAACTTGCTCTGTCTTTGATAGCTGGATCTCGAACAGAATCACACAAAGACACTTCAGGGAGACAGAGGCTCTTCAAGGGGTCTTGTTAGTTCCTTCTTTATGGATTCCTGTAGCCACTTTTGACACCTGTGTTTTCTGAGCCAAATTCTTTACTTGCTCCCCCTATTCTGAGTTACTTCACACCCTCTGGACAAATTCATTTTGAAATGAGATAGCTAGAATTGTTTTCTGTGACTTGCAGTAAAAGAAACCAGTGAATATAGATGATATATTAGGCCTCTTTCAGCTATAAAGACTTTGTGATAAAAATAAATGAGTTATAAAAAGTATAAGAGCACTAATTGCTATATATTTATTCATAAAATCAAATTCATAGAAGTCATTTTTAAAAATTTTTTTTATTGAATAAAAATTGATTATACACATTTTTGGGGTTCAACATTGAAATATGTTGATGAGATCAATATTACTAGCATATATATTGTTACAAATCGTAGTTATCCTTTATGCCCCTTGTCCAATCTCTCCCCATCCCCCTCTCCCTCTGCTCTCCCTCCTCTAATTACCCTAGATTTCTTCTCTCCTTCTGATAGAATAATGGTTAGTCTGTTGATTTGTTGCCCAGATGATCTGTCCAATGCTGAGAGGTGTGTTCAGGTCCCCCAATATTATCACAGAGCAGATGCTTCTTCTGTCACTCTGGAATGGGCTTTGTGGAGAGAGACATCCTCTTCTTTATCTCTGCTGGTGACTCTCCTTGTATCAGTGCACTCCAGTTGTTGGCGGACTATGTGCGTGGTGGTTGTGACATCTAGCTGCTTTCATGGCAGCCATGGTTGTGGTGGTGGCTGTGATGGGCCACCTACATGGAGGTGATGTTTTCGGCATGCTCCGTGGTGCTGGCAGTGTACCTGGTTGTGGGGTGTGTCTGGTCTCCAGATCCATGCCTTGGGTCCTCGGGTGGGCCCTAAGGCACTGGCGCAGTGTGCCTGGTTGTGGGAGGGGGCATCCACTCCCTGGCTCCATGCTTGGGGTCATCAGGCAGGCCCTGAGGTGCTGGCATGGTGTGCCTGGTTGTGGGCAGGGGGTCCAGTCCCTGGCTCCACACCTCGGGTCACCACGTGGGCCCCGAGGTATTGGCATGGTGTGCCTAGTTGTGGGAGGGGGGTCTGGTCCCTGGCTCCATACCCTGGGCCCCCGGGTGGGGCCCTGAGGTGCTGGCATGGTATGCCTGGATGTCGGAGTGGGGTCCAGTCCCCTTCTCAATGCCGTGGTCCCTGGGTGGGCCCCAAGGTACTGGTGCGATGTGCCTGGTTGTGGGAAGGGGGTCTGGTCCCCTTCTCCATGCCTCGGGTCCCTGGGCAGGCCCCAGGTGCTGGCACGGTGTGCCTGGATGTGGCAGTGGGGTCTGGTCCCTGGCTCCAAGCCTCTAGTTCCCAGGTAGGCCCCAAGGTGCTGGTGGTGTACTAGGGCCGCAACTAATTTGCTGTCCTTTGCTTACTTCTAAAACAGGGGTACTTCCTGTGGAAACCAGTACTTGAGCTCTGTGATTGAGCTAAATTGTTGCTTTGCTGCTGTTTCCCTAGGGAAGGCTTTTTGTGCAGCTCAGGGTTTAATGGTTGACCTTATAGGTACTTCCATCTCTCCAGAGATCTGGGTTGTGTAGAAACTCTGATCTGAGCCTGAGTTTTTTCATCAAACTGCACCCCATGCAATTCTGCATTCCTGACCAGTCTCCTCTGAGTGATTCTGTGCTGATTGGGGGGCAGATCAGCTGTCCTTGCTGTGTCCCATTGTTCTCCTGGTGTTCCCATCTCCCCCACTGCCCATTTTGCAAACACTTCCCATGGGATGGGCCCTGTGCCAGTCCCTTGAGGTGACTCACCGGCCTCTGAATGGCTCCCCTTTTACAGCTGTAACTGGCTCCTCTCTCCTGCATGGGTCCACGTGAACCCTATTAGTGGTCTTGCTGTCCTGGGGGCCACCAAGGCCCTCTTCTCCCCTGCCACCTCCAAGCAACTCCATCCAAAGGGCACAGCTGTGGCTTCTGTCAGCTCCTGCTCCATGTGCTCAGCAGCTCTAGCCTTAAAGCAGCCACAGCCCAAAACACTCTGAGCAGTTTTTTCTTTCTCTCATCGTGGCTTCTCTCCCTTCATGAACTCTGTAGGTCTCTCCTCCTCTTCCCCTGAGCTCCAGCAGCCCCAGCTTGGCTGATGTTACATTTTTTTAGTTGTAAATTGGTTGATTTGTGGGAGAGAGTGATGCTGGGAACCACCTATTCTGCCATCTTGACCAGAACTACTATAGAAGTCATTTTAAAACACTGATGTTTTCATGTTTCTTCATGTTTGAAGTACCATTCTTGCTGGTAAGAATGCCTTTATAACATTTCAGCACAATCCCATAAACAGTTATTGATCTGGAAGAGGAAAATAACTCGACAGTGGTGAGGAGGGGTCATTGTGGGTGCCATTGTTGTTTTGTTTTGTTTTTATCTGGGGTGGCCACTATCTGGTGTTGCTTCTTTAATCAAATATTTTTAAGAATACAAGGTTCTTTAAAGATTTCTATGCAAGGAAATCTGTAATGCTATAATCATGGAGAAACTTTGTTTATTTACACTAATCTTACGTACCTGAACATGAGAATTCAGAGAGCAAAGCTATTTAAATATGATTTAAAGAACTTGTTCTAATACCCAAATATAGGACAAGTTGAGCAACAAAATGAATGAGAGTGATGGATTATAACCCAGAAAATAAAATATATTCATGAGTCTGCACTGATATAAATACACTCATACATACATACATACATACATAAGAGAATTGAATTCCAATTAATAAATATAGAAAGAATGATGGAAATAAAAAATCATCACTTGGTAACATTATAATAATTATCTCAGTCAAGAATCAATAATGGGTGTTAAAATTAGGTAAAAGTGTGATAAGAAACAGAATATTTACAGAGTCTCAAATACCTCACCACAAGATACTTGCCAAATACAAAGAGGAAAATATCAACATTATAGTGGAGAAACTTGGAAGACTGCCTTAGCCCAGCGATCCATCCAAGTTAACATCACCATTAATGAGACAAAGTGGTATCATGTGCTTCCGAATTTGATGTGCTAAGGTATGATGGATCGTTTTATGTATCAATTTGACTGGGCCACGTGGTGCCCAGATATTTGATTAAACATTATTTATGGATGTTTATGTGGGTATCTCTGGATGAGGTTAACATTTGAATCAGTAGATGGAGTAAAGCAGGTTGTCCTCCCCAATGTATGTGGGCCTCTTCTAATCTGTTGAAGGCTGGCATAGAATAAAAGGCTGAGTAAGAAAGAATTCTTTCTCTCTGCCTGTCTTCAAGCTGCGATGGCGGACTTTTCCTGCCCTTGGGCTCAGACTCAGACTAGACCTTACACCGTCAGCTCTCCTGCCTCTAAGCTTTCAGATTAGGACTGGAAGTACCATTAGCTCTTGTGAGTCTGGACTTCTCAGCCTCTGTAATTGCATGAGCTAATTCCATCTGTCTCCTACTGGTTCTGCTTCTCTGGAGAACCCTGGTTAATACAGATGATTTTGGTACCATGATTAATTGGTTCTGAAGTTTTTGGAATTGGCTGTCGTATCTGATTGAATTTATAGACACTAATGGCTCTCCTTCCAGTAGTAAAGAGAGCACTGATAGTCCATGGCATAATCTGGCCATAGATAACCCCAAATATCTCCACTGGATAATTCTAATCAACCAGTATAAGAAGCAAGGAGCTGGGTGACTGTGTATATGACACTTTTAAATGTTTTTGGAAATCTAATGAACATAATGAAATTGGCTCCTTGCTCCTAATGTCATTGGGCAAAGTTGTGGGGGAAAAGGATAAGCTCAGTCGGGGGAGCTCAGCAAGAACAATGGCGCTGGAGTTGAGATTTCTACTGGGAGCCCCCGACTGAGGTGGGGATGAAGGTGCAGCAGGCACAACAGGAGCACCAGTATCACATTTGCCGGCTCACGGGCGACTACCTGCTGCATGGTTACCACATTCTGGGCAAGACATGCGTGGACTGCAGGGAGATCCTACTCTAAGAAAAACAGTTAAAAATCTACTGTGTGGCTTGTCAGGAGCTGGACTCAGGCATGGATAGATAATCCGGCTCTGAGTGCCCTGGCTGCCCTCTCCCAAGCTCGGGAGCCCCCGCTCCCTCTGCCTCAGAGCCCCCTTGGCTCTCAGCCTGTCCCCCGGCCCCAGTACCCCGGGGCACTGTGAGAGGCTGCAGCAGCAGGACACACAGCAGCCAAGGGGCTGGCTCCTCCTGCACAAGCTGACCTGGGCCTCAGATGAGCTGGGCTCTAGCACCTCCCTGGAGACTAGCATCCTGGTATGTGTGTGGCCTTATTCAGGAATGTGCTGAGGCCCTGCAGCTGCAGTACTAAAAGATGGCCGTGAGAAAAACCCTCTAGAAAAAAGAAAAAAAAAAAAGATGAGCTCAGGGATTCAAATTCCATTCAAATTCCCACCTCAAGTGCTGCAAGCATGACCTCAAAACTTCAATGAGTGCCCTGAGGAGACCATTATCACCTATAGCCACAGGTCTGAGATTGCTAAAAATTAAATGCAGAATATCTTGTCCTATGATTAGCTGAATTACAATGCAAGTTGAAGTCCCAGCCTTACATGGTGTCTACTATTAAAGTAAGGGCATGGATAGGGAATAATTGGATCCTGTAAATCGGAACAGGGACATGTGAAAAGACAGTGACGAAGCTGGAGACGTTGAACTGATGAGTCTGATGAGTCTTCTTTGCCAATGAAAAGAGCCCTCCCAACCCCCAGTGAAAGCAGCACTGCATCAGGTACATGGGATTTTTGCCAACAATGCATAATCTGAATTTAATTATGAGGAAATATCAACTAACCAGTACTCTTCGCAAGTGCCAAGACTATAAAAGACAAGCAAAGGCTAAGGAATTTTTACAGATTGAGGAAAACCAAGATGACATCAATTAAGTGCAATGTGGATCCTGATTGGAATCTCGTCCAGAAATAGGCCATTAGTGGGACAACTGATAAAATTTGAATAGACTGTAAATTAGCTAATAGTACTGTATCAATGTTAACATCCTATTTCTGATCATTATACCATGGTTATGTAAGATGCTAACATTTGGGGAAGCTAGGTGAGGGGTTTGGAGGAATTTGGAAGGCAGCTATGCTCACCACTATACTACCAGGTATGGAGGAATTTGTTGTGCTGTTTTTGAAATTGTTTTACGTCTTAAATTATTTCAAAATGAAAAAGTCAAAAATAAAAAAAAGTTCAAAACATTATTTAACGTAAATTACACAAACTTGCACTGAAATGGCAATTGGAGGTGGAGGACACACTGAGGAAGTAAATGTGAAAAATCTTCAGAATTTTGATGAGGCCCTCTGGAATCGTATTGTGTTTAGAACAAGCTGTGTTCTCACTGCAAAAAGCAAACTAGATATAAGAAAACGGATGTAAAAAAAATCACAAAACAGCATGAAGAACAGTGCAAAATGACCACTTATTCAACGCATAAATGTCAAAGGAATTCGGATCAGAGTAAAGAACTGATTGAAGGAGACGTTGGAAGTATTTAAAAAAAAGGTAACTGGAAACAAGTGAAAATTTTGACATATGAGTGACTTCCTTTCTCTATTTTAATTTCTGATAATAAATTATAAACGTATTTCTCATAGATATATATAGATACTCTATTTCTTCTAATAAGAAGAATTTTCTCCATTACTTTAAGTAGGGAAGGGTGAATACAGGGAATCATGCATGTCAGAAAAGTCTGCAAAAAAAAACAAACAAACTGAAATTGTACTCCAAAGAGAAACTGATCAGCCCAGTGGTTACACAAAACTCAATGGAAAAAAGACAATATATGGCAAAAGATAATAATGATGATATAGTACAGCAGCAAAAATCTGAGCATTTACTATGGGCCAACTGCTATTAATTAAGAACTTTACATGTTAATTCAAATAATCTTCACAAAAAATGAGGTGGTTTGCTATTACTCCCATTTTACAGTAAAACATAAGTGGCAAAATGGGAATTGAATGCAAGAAGGCCTGGGGGTGAAGCCTTTAACCACGAGGCTACACTGCCTTGAATTTGCAAGAAAAGACTAAACTAACTTCTCCTTCTCCTGGAAGATGAAGCTTCTACTTTATAATACTATTATGCTCTAATATAATTAGTATCCAGAAATAGGATGTTCCTGTCACCAGGAGGGGATAGACTAGGCAAGGTGAGGTCTAGGGGAGGAGGTGGAGGTGGGAAAGGGGTGGCAAGAAAGACACCATGGGATGTAGAATCCGCACCGACACCTGCCACTGAGGCTGGTCGCAGCTCCCCCAGAGGCGCTCTGGAAGGGACCTGACCAGAGTGAACTCCTCCTGCCACACGGACACTCCCTTGTTCCCAAGATGGTCTCCTGCATGTGGAACGATGAGAAAATGGTCTGTCGGGTAGAATTTGATTTGAACTGGCATTGGCTCCAAATTTGCAAGTGGGAGGAGGGTCAGCGGAGGACAGTGGACAAATGCTCCTAAGTGTGAATTTAGATCTAAAAATAGCCTCAGTTCCTATATTTTGTGTACAGAAAATATGGACACCCATGTTCAGGACCCAGTGAGGTTAACTGAACAAGAAAAGTAACACCATGAAAACACTTGAGAAATACCGTTCTAGGAGCAGGATTTGCAAATGAATTGAAAGTACGGTCCACTCAAAAGCTTACAGAGGCCAGGGAGGTGACGGATTATAATCAAACAAAACAGGCAGAGCTGTTTCTTTTGAAGAGGCTTTGTTTAAGTACATAGAATATTCTTTACTTCTGCAAAGAAATCTGCTCTCCCCAATTTTGTTTTTAAACACACGGTCTAGCTTTTGTTTTCCTGGCTTGGAGATGGGACTTGTGCACAGATAGATAGTTCTCTCCTGCAGGACACTGAGCGATGAAAGCATGATGACATATGAGGACCGACAGCCTAACAGTCAGGCAGACGAGCGGGAGTGGCTGGGGACGGGCCGCTGCAGCAAGCTGCCTGTTAATGAGCACACGCTCTGTGCCTGCAACTGGTTTTTACCACATAGAAAGCGGGTCAGTGCTGTCAGACATGCCAATTGCTCAAGAAAGGCTGAAAATCTACATTTTTATATGAAATATCTTGAACTTCTGATATTGATTTAAAACTGTGCAGACCCTCTTAAAACACTTTCATCTTTTTCTTTCACGATGCTTTCCTGAGTTTCTTCCTTCTTTACTGGATCCTTCTTTTCTGCCCATCGTCTAGAACAAGGGCACCCCAGGTCTCCTTCTCTGCTCTATCTACCTCCTCTGCCTGGGCAAACTCACCTGATCTCATAGCTCTAAGCTCCTATGCAGATGTCCAAACCTATACCCAGACCTCACCACTGCCTGCTGCTCCAGATTCTGTCAACTGGACATCTCCAAAGGGATGTTTAATGCGAATCTCAAATTATCATGGCCAAGAGGGAATTCAGATTCTCCCCCAACCCCACCCCAGACCCTCTCCTCCCCATTCCAGGAAATGGAACCACCATCTACTAAGATGAGCAAGATGGAAATAGCATGTTCTGCATGTATGGGGAAATTTTATGCTTCATGTTACTCATGTTATTCCTTCTTCTTTAAGCCCCTTCCCTACCTTTTTCATCTGGAAAATTCCTACTGATTCTTCAAGAATCAGTTCAGGCATCATCACTTTCAAGCAGGGTTGGCCACATAATTTGAGGGCACAGTGCAAGAGGCACCCCCAACCCAAGAGATTTAGCCTCCGCACAGGGAAACACTTGGTACGAGATATGGGGGTGGGTGAGATGCCCCTGCTGAGTTGTCCCCACACATGCCTGTGGCACTGCCAGCCCAACTTAGACACAACTGCTGCCTTGTCCTGCCCCAAGACTTTGCAGGTCACAAACCTGACCTCAACCTCCTGCTGGGGTCCAAGGGTGATGGCAGGATGTGGGCTCCTCCTGCCAGCTTCTCCTGCCTGCTGCTCCAGGGTTCCAGGGGGCTGCCAGTGGTGGCTGAGAACTCCTGGGGGCCACAAAGCGTTACACCCCAAGCACCAGCACTTCTGAGAATGAGACCTTGAGCTACCGGTCCCACGCCCTTGAAACCGTCCTGCCTCCAGGAAATTGTTCCTGACCAGCCCCCAAACTAAGCTAGCTTCCCCTTTCTGTGCCATCGATTTAACCCAGGCTTGCCTTTATCACTGCCTTTAGCATATTTGTTAATATTATCTATTTGTATGTATGACGGTACTTCAAAAAGTACACGAAAAAATATAATTGAAAGATACGAATCTTTCCATGAACATTTTGAAGTACCCTTGTATGTATAACAAAATATTTTCTAAACTTCATAAGGCCAAGGAATTTGTCTAAATCAAAAGACCTGACAAACACCCTGACTGACTGAGCAGGACTCTATTTATGCACCGCCCCAGATCTGCTTGGCCCTCCCGCACCATGACCACCACAACCATCTCCCTTGCTTCCTGGCCAGAGCAGACCCAGCAACTGGTCACACTTTGCCTACCATTACTCAATCGTGATGGCTACAGCCATGGCCACAACCGACTGGGGCGTTCCTGTGCACAGCTCCAATTGATAAAAAGAGATCACCACATCTGGACACTTGCCAGATGGGATCACAGAAGCTCCACTTCCTCAAGGGTAGACTGGAAAGGCTGGGTAACACAGGCTGGAAATGTGGGAAAGTTCATACCCTATGGAAGATTTCAACAATGAAAGACAAGAGACAGAAAGGAGTCAGCAGATAAATTGTCATTCCTTCCTCTAATGGACTGTTCTAAAACGTAAGTTTTATTTGGCTTCTCTGGAAATGTCCCACAAGACTGGACAACCAGATATGCTTGTTCTGAAGCTATGGCTGGTTTGGTAATATTCCACCTCATATTTTCTCTCCATCCTGCCTTGCCTCTTTCCTTTGCCCCATTCCTTCTTCCATGGGCTACACCTCAACAAAACATTAGCACAAAAGCTATCCCCTTAGACTGTCTTCTCCAAGACACCAGGCTGAGATCACTGGTACCAGAACGGGGTGGTAATAACCGTGGGCATGCTGTGGCACCACAATGACTAAAGCTGTCACTTGTGGTTAATTGGAGTAAGGTGGGGGTTTAGGGTAAGCCTCGGGGTATCAAGTTGCCACTGAAATTGCTCAGTATAGAGGTAATGACAATTATGGGACTTTTGCAGTGGTTGGCTATTTATGATGGCACTGAAATCCTTGATGGAATTGCTATTTTAAGGCATTCTGTAAAAGCCAGGGATGGCTCTATGGGAGGAGGTGCGACCAGATCATGAATATATCAAACAAGAACCAGAGAAACATCTGTGGGGGTAGCTCTTGAGGGTGTCAGATCAGGGAGGTAGAATTAGGGGTGAACAGGAAAGAGTTCATTGAAACAGACCACTCACCCATAATGTGGAATTTCATTTCTAACAAGGACAGCAATCCTAATAGCTTCTGGAATGACTACTTGAAATCTAGGTTCACAATGGTTCAGGTGGAAATGTTGAAATGTGCTTGGCAGAGTAATGAGGAAGGGGTCAGAAGGCTCAGGAAAAAGAGAATATTAGAATGAAGACATATGAACCCACCACCTGAGTATATTTTCCGGGAGGGCCCAGAGGGCACACCTTCACTAAGAAATGCACTGATGATGGGGGACCAGCCTCACTGAGAAGCTCACTGCTGGCTATCCTCATGGGTGGGGGGTGACAGTGGGAGACCCTGGCACTGCATGGGGCTCCCTAAATCAGTGGGGACGTGGGGATACTGGCAAGGCCGAGGCCAGGTGGATGTAATTAACATAATGAGCAGCATGACCAGACAGTGGTCAAGGTGGCTTGTCCCAAAGGATCTATTACTATGGCTAATAGATGATGGTTTCCCAAAGGTGACACAGATAAACACCCGTCCAGAGGAGTGGTTGTCAAGATGTGATCCTAAGATCGGCAGCATTAGCATCACTGGGAACTCGTCGGAAACGAAAATTCTTGAGCCCCCACCAAATATACTGAGGCAGAAATTCTGGGGACGTGGCCCAGCAATCTGTGTCTTAACTAGCCCTCCAGGTGACTTGGACATTCACTAATGTTTGAGGACCATTGGACCAGGGTTTTGGTTGACTTACACAATCACAAATACCAGAGAACGGATGAACATGAGGATGCTAGACACCATGAGAAAATCCTGCAATTTCCAGTTCCCAGATCTGAGTCAGATCCCAGATCCAGAGCCCGTTGACTGAAGAGGAAGCTGGCTCCTTACAATGCCACCACAAGCATGGCAAATATTTTTATAATCCTTGCTCAAATTAGCTACAGTAAGTGCGCACTTTAGAAAAAGGAATATTTAGACTTCTTGAGGATCATTAGAATGAGGTCGCAGCTGACACTCATACCAGGGGACCCAAAAGACCACTATGGTCTCCCAGTTAGAAATGAGGTGTATGGATGCCACATTGTAAGTGGACTTTGGACTCATGTCCATTTCACAATTAATGCAACAGATCTAAGGATCCATTCTGTTATTTCTCCAGTCCTGAATGCCTAATGGGTTAGATATACTTAGAAGTTGGCCCTTAGTTTTCTGACCAATGAATTAAGAAACATGATGATAGGAAGGACCAGTGTTAGCCTTTTGAAATGTAATGCATCCTTCCTCCAGGACAAGAGAGTAAATCAGAAGCAATATTTCCTTCCAGGAAGAATTGCAGAGATTAGTACCAATAAACACTTAAAGAATTCAGGGATGGTCATTCTCATAGTAACCCTAGTCTTTTCACCTACCTGGCCTCGAACAAATAAAAGGGAGGGGGGATTATGGTGGGTACCAGTGGACTACTATAAATTTAACCTGGTGGAGTCTCCAATTACAGCTTCTGTGCCAGATATGAATTTTATTGGAGCAAATCAACCCCTTCCTCTGACTCTTAGTTTGTGGCTATTATTTTGCTGAATATTTTATTCCTGATTCTCATCCATAGGGAAGCTCAAAAGCAGCTCACCCTTATGTTTGCAAGGACAGTAGTAAATCTTCATTGCCTTGCCCTGGGTCTGTGTAAATTCTCCTGCTGTCTGTAATATATATTTGGTGGTGACCTCAATCATCTTCACATTCCACAATGCATCACGTTCATCATCTATATTGACTGACATTTTCCTAACTGGACCCAATAAAGAGAACAAGTAAGTTGAATGTCCTCATAAGACATGCATGTGTCAGAGGGTAGGCAATAAGTTCCTGATGATTAAGAGGCCTGTGACATCAGTGAAAATTTTAGGGGTCCAGTGGTCTAGAGCATGTAGGGAGACACCCTGAAAGGTAAAGCCAGAGAGCCTGACTATGGAAGCCCAAGTCACTGTGCAATTGGAGCTACCCATCATGAGCTTGGTGTTAACAAAATCTCCCAGAAGAAGGTTGAGAAGTGTAGGAGCAAATTACTGTATGAAGAAAATGTGACTTGCTGGCCTAGACCCTCGCATCGCTTACCTCTGTTGCACTGGTGCCACTCCCGCAACTCACACCTATGGCTGCACAGGAAACTCCCTACAACCAACTCACGCAGAAGGGATGATGTTACCCAACTCAAAGACAGTCTAGTATGACATGTTGGGGTTCTACAGAAATGGCCAACTGCCACAATATAGCTCCTCTCAGGAGTAACCCTAAAAAATAAGCATAGCCGCAAGGAGGTTCTTGACAACCAGTCAGATAAGTTGATCTATTTTCTTGATGTCAGCCAGCCTCTCTCCTTGGTCAGTCCACTGTTTACACAATACACTTGTGGACAAAGTGGCCATGAGGTCAGGCTCAGATCCTATTCATGGATTGAGAAGCAGGGCTCCAGAAACAGAGGGGAGGAACTAGGACCTGCCCCTCTTACTGTAATTCTCAATGTCACATGCAGTATTTGTACTTTCTGTCCCTACAACCTTATGTCTGCTGGATTTGAGATCCTTGTTCCTGGGGAGTATTGATTCCTAGAAAACACACTAAGTGCTCCTCTGAACTAAAAATTGCAACTAATTTGAACTCCTCATGCCAGTGGATAAGCAAGAAAGGAATTATTGTCCTGACTGCCTTAAGTGACCCTGACTGCCATGACGAGCAGGGGTTGTTGCTACACAATGGGACCAAAGACAAGAATGTCTGGAGTGCAGGACTCGCTGAGGCACCTCTTGGTGATTCTGTGCCCAGTGACAGTTATAAATGGGCACCCACAGCAACTGTGATCTGACAAAAGAAAACAACTAAAGGGTTCATATCCATCAGGGATGAGAAACAGTGTCAACCCACCAGGCAAGCAACTAGAACAGCCAAATACTGACTGAAGGTGTGGGACACAAGAATGGGTGACAGACAAGGGAGAACCGGGTGACCATTAGCAGTGACTCTGGACCAGCTACAGCACTGGGAGCTACAGCTTGGTTTGCTAAACCTTTTAAAATCTTATTTCAGGGATTGCAACTGACCACTACCTGGAAAAACATGCATTGCATCTCTCTTCTTGAGGAAGTAGTGAAAGTATCTTGTTCTCATACGAGATCTGGGATATAAGAGGATGCTAGAAAAGTGAATCAGTGCAAGAGATGCAGTATATGAGACTCAGGTTACGAACCATCCCAGACCTTCTCATCCCTGCCTACCCATATCCTGCTCAAAGTCAGCTGTTTACGTTGCTTTTAGCTATTCAGCCATTCCCACAGTAGCTAAGTCCCAACCACGGCTGCTGCCACTTCCATTGCCATCATACACTAAGGAGTCCCCACGTGCAGCCCAACTGACACGGGGAGACTAGTGCACTGTGCCCTGGAGACATTGGCTCCCCAGGGCTGCTCGGACGGGAAACACAGGGAGAAAAGGCCTGGTAGGGTGAACTTCACCACTAACAGAAAGCAGA
Source organism: Galeopterus variegatus (assembly GCF_000696425.1). Classification (NCBI taxonomy): domain Eukaryota; kingdom Metazoa; phylum Chordata; class Mammalia; order Dermoptera; family Cynocephalidae; genus Galeopterus; species Galeopterus variegatus. Next base: position 222,634 of record NW_007727454.1, on the reverse strand, counting down.
TGGGAAGGATGCTCGGAGATAAATTTCTCACCCTTCCTTCCCTACAATGGACTGCTCTGAGGTGCCATCTTTTCACATGGCTTCCCCGCAGAATCCTGTAAATCTAAGCCTCTGGCTGGTCTTGCTGTAAAGCTGCAGTCATCTCTGTGACTCATCCCCTTGTGTTTTCCCTCCTTCCTCCTCTGTCTCAATTCTCTCTGCCCTCATTCTTGCTTCCCTGGGAATGCACCCCCACCCTGTACCCCAATAAAATCTTAGAATGTTAGATTTTGCTGCAGGAACTTTTTCAATGATCTTGGGTTAAGACATTAGCTATTACAGTTTTAAAAAGTGTGCAATTCCCTCTTGTATGATACCATTTATATGAATTGTGCAGGGTGGACACATTACAGGGACAGAGAGTACAGCTACAGGCAGAAAGTGGTTGCCTCGTGTTGGTGGTGAGGGGGAAAGCGGAGCGACTGCTGATGGGTAGGGGGTTTCTTTTTGGGATGGTTAAAATATTCTCAAACTGATCGTGGTGGTGGCTGCACAATTGTGAACATACTAAAAACCATTGAGTCGTACATTTTTCATGGGTGAATTATATGGCATGGGAATTATATTTGAATAAAACTGTTATAAAAGAAAAAAATAATAATAAAAAGGGTGTAATTCATTGACGTCATATATACAGACACAGAACTTTCTATTTTTCCTTATATTTTCAAGTGCCATATGTGATGTGTTTCTAACTGTATGGACATTTGGAACAAAACAAATACTACATCTCAGCATCTCTACCAGCTGCTAGCTCCATAAAGACAAGTTCTTATTATCATAACCCTAACACCCAGCTGCATACCCAGCCCAGAGTGGATGCTAACTAAATGTTTATTAAAGTCTTCAGAAAAGACAATGGTGTGGAGGGGAAAGAGGACTAATGTAGGAGTTGGAATAACCTTGCTCAGCTCTTTCCTATCCCCCATGACCTTGGGCAAATCTCATGCTGAGACTCATTTTGGGGTCTTTGAAATAAGGACAACATCATTTCCTCACAAAATTGTTGTAAAGACTAAATGAGATGCAGCATATATGAAAGTCTCTTTGTATCGCAAAATGCTATACAAATATCAGCTACTCTTACTCATGGTAAGTGACTAAGTAGTCACTAAATTAAAAGGGAGAGAAAATGATGGGCTGGATGGAAACAGGGAAATGAGAGAACTAAAGAGAAACATGAGAAGATAAACTCAGTCAGGACCAAATGAAACTACTGGGAACATGATCCATGCTTCTTCCTCCTTCCAGGAGTACAACAAACTGAGACATCAGACACCCAATTTTCTCTCACATTTTTCCTAAGTCTCCTTATTCTTCAATTTAATCATTTAATCATCAGTTTACCAAATGGTTACTGAATGCACATAGGTACCACACCTTGAGCTAGGAAAAGGGCACAAGGTGTGGCCACTGCCCTCAGAGAGGACTAATTCTAATGAAGGAGGCAGACAGGTGAGCAGATTGATACAGTGGAGTGGAATTGGGGTTTTAGGTACACACAGGCCCCCACACCGGATTGGGTAATTTTTGATGAGCTGGGTACAATCAGAGAGAAGGAGATGATGACCAGGGATGGCTTCCTAGAGACAGGGATCCTCCAGGATGCACTTTAAAGAATGCAGCAGGCAAAGGAGGAAAGGGCAATCCAAGGCAGAGGAGACGAGACCGCAGGGCACCGTGTCAAAGATGACCCTGTATGTGATCTTATGGAACCCTTTCTGTAAACGATGGGGGCTCACTAAAGGGTTGTAAGTGGGAAAGGTGGCTTGATCCGATTTATGTGGAGAAGCTTTGCTGCTGTCCTCTGTGGATATCGCCCTTGCTGTAGGCAACTCTTCCAGCCACCTGCCACTGCCACTGCTCGGCCTTGGAACGGCCATGCAGCCTCCAAGGTACAGGTCAAATGAGAAAATTTTGAAACGTCACTGGGCTTGCTTGCTCTAATCAGAGTTTGCAGAGAATAAAGGCTTCCTGAACTCTCTGGCTCTCAAAAGAACAAAAATCAGAAAGCCTGTTAATATCTCTATTGAGATCTCACTTGTGTGATTTCCTTGTGACTGAGTCCCTATCTATCCTCTGAACAAGTGAAAGAAACCCTGATGAGTATAATCTGAGCACCAAAAGCTTTTACTAAAAATTTAAGCTTTACTACTCTCTCTTCCTTATTAGGCAATCCTCAAATGGAAATCATGAAATTGCTTTCTCTTCTCTTCCTATGTCCTACCAGTAGAAGAACACAGCATGTATCAGTGACAGATATAGACAGGCACCTGCGGGATTGGTCTGATAACCCACCACTTGGCCACAACCATTTATGCTACAAGTAGATTACTTTGAGGTAGGGTTGACATCCAAATGTAAATTGGATTTTTTTTTTAAAGAACAAAAGTCCCAGAATAAAGGAGCTCAAATGTTCTCACTGCAAAGAAATTACATATTTTCAAGATGATGAATATGCTAACTACTCTGATTTGACCATCACACATATATTGAAATATAACTCTGTACCTGATACATATGTACAATAGTCCCAACTCTGGGTCCCGGCTCCAGGACATTGGGAAACTTCCTTACTATATATTTCTGTTTCCTCATTTATAAAATGGGGACGATAATAGCATCTACCTTAGAAAGTTATTGTGATGCTTAAATAAAATTTAAATGCACCTAAAAAAAAAAAGAACGAAGATCCCATTAAATCATAAGAAGTGGCTAAATTCTACTGTTTTGCAAGTAAATTTCAACACGTTTATGTCATGTTAATCTCTTCCAAGGCAAAGAAACTTGAACAACAAACCAAGGTCTAAGGATGGAATTTTGGAAGTTCAGAGTTCCCAAGAAGACAATAATGTCTTGGGTTCACTAAGGGCATGGAAATGGCTCTCTCTCCCTTTCACCATTACACTCCCGCTCCTGTCCAGCTCCCCAGCACCTGTTCAAAAGGAGGAAGGCCCCCAACATTGGGGAAAGGTTCAGTCGGGGACTGAGGGAACCAAGGACTGCTTGCTCTCCTCCCAACTCTTCCCCCACATCACAAAGCTCCCGTCTCGTCTGCCAGACACAGCATCTCACCTGCCCTCCCCACACAGCCTGCACAGCCTGCACAGCCAACCACCACCACACCACTACCATTATCACCTCCACCTCTACCACCAGCACCACCACCACTACCACCACGGCCAGTTGGGAAGGATTATTTTTAAAACTTGCAATATCAACACCTACCAAATGCAAAGAAACATCATATTTGATTTCTTTCCAAGTTACCTTACAAATATGCTCTTTCAAGCATAATGAAAATACTCAGACATAAATGGCTGCTTAAAACTGCCCCCTCTGCAGTTCTCTATTCTGCTCCAAAGATATAAAAAAAGAAATATGGCCAAGTATTACAGGCCCCTTACTCAACAGTCATTGTATTAACTTCAATTGCAAAAAAAAAAAAAAATTCACCAAATGTTTAAAAATCTGCTTTAATTACATTTTCATTAATTCCAGGAAGAACTTCATTTCAGTTAATGTTACAAAAAAAGCACAGAGGGACAGATGAACATGCAATAAAAAAATGGATTCACAGTGAAAATAACACATCAGTACTAAAATATAGTTACCTGGTTCCCTGAAGGGAAAAGGTGTCTTCTAATTGTCTGCTCACTTGGATTTTATTATGAGAAAATATTTTTCTTTAAGCTTTGGGGAAGTTTTCAACGTGTGCTGCTGTGACTGTTGGAGTCTGACAGCAGTCCCTCATTCTAGAGCCATTGTCTGCAGTCTATAACTTAATCCCAAAATTCAAAACTACAACAAACAGCTTGGCAACCGGGTTCTTGTTACATACAAAGCTGTTAGCAAAAATATGTAACAAAATTTATGTAAAACAAACAACTTTGTCCTTATATACAGAAGTGTGTTTTCTTCCTCATATCCTCACAGCCTACTCTAAAAGGGGACGGGGAGGAAGTGGGGAGCAGCTACGATCCCCTTTAAACTCTTTTTGGGTAGGGCGAGGAAATTTTAAAAGGCAAGGTAACTATTTTAATCTTTTAGCTGAGTTATAAAAATGCATCTGGGCTTTTGGACAAAGAAATAAAAGTAGGAAAAATGATAACAGCTTAAAATAAAGAATTCATTCCTTTGTTGTTTGCAAAGTCTCTTAATGAACTCAACAGAGAGTAAAAATGACTACATTGGTGACTGCGATCTGAGGACACAGTAAAGAGCATCTTGGTGAAAAATACGTACATTATAACCCAAGCTGCTGAGAAGTTACATCTAGGGCATGCACATATTTCATACCCATACAGTTTACAACACCTCAGGGGGAAAGATCGTAGGGACAGGGACTGTCACCAAATCTATATACCGACACATAAACAGGGAAAACACATGAAGTCAAAGGGAGGCCAAAAATATGTTTAAAAACACATTTGAAAATCATTTCAAAGCCAAAGACCATATTTACTGAAAACTGAAAACTCTGACATTCTACAGAATACCTTGTAAACATTGAAAATGCAGTGGTATAGAATTCACAGTCTCAAAAGAAAATAAATTTCTGGTTTATCATCACTGCTTGGCTCAGTCTGCAAAACCGAATTATCTGAACAAAACTGGTCGGCGTAGCCAAGGCGAAGGGCGGTGCACGCGCCCTCCGGGAGGCCGCGGCCCTCCAGGCCCCGCTGCACGCTTCCCAGGTAGCCCGCGATGTAGGAGCCGGTGGAGTGCCGGTTCACCGCCGGGCCGGCGGCTGCGGGTCTGTTCCTAAGCACCACTCCTCCCCCGCTGCCCGGGTTCACAACTCTTTGCTTGTTGGCTTCCTGTTTCTCCTTGGCACGACTGGCAATATTGCGCACTCTGCTCTGACTTCTGGATGACAACTTTCTGACCAGCGCCCTGGGGAACTGATTGGCGTCCTGCTTTGAATAGAGCACGTGGCAGCTGTCTTCCTGGTCAAAGGACACGAGCTTTCGCAACTGTGCGGTCAGGGCATCGATAGGCTCTAAGGACTTTGTCTTCACAGTCACACCCTTCTTGTCTCGAATGCCAGTTGTAACAAAACTCTTACTAATACACTGGTACTTGCTCTCAAAATTGCAGGTGATGTCCTCTGACGTTAAGTCCCCCAGACTTTTGGATTTGCAAGGACTGGGCAGTTTCAGAGCAGGCAAAGGAGGATGTGTGGACTGCTTGGGTGCAGGGGGAGGCATATCTTGAACACTAGACTGCTTCATTTTTGAACAGGTCTGGTTCATTTTTGCATCTGAATTTGAGAAATGGTTATGCACTAAGCCAGCACCCTGATAGGACAGACAAGAATTACCTTGATTTTTTACATCTTGAATATTTTTGAATATTTCAGGGACAGAAGGGTGGAAAGTCTCTTTACAATAGCCATTTCTTAAACCTCTTTGAAAGTATTCCACCACATCCTGTCTGTACTTCAGTTTTAAAGGAGAAGCAATTTGACTCGTGCCCTCTCTCCTACATTCATAGGTTGTTAGAGACAGATTTTCTGACTCTCCATCAATTTCTACAAGGCTGCTATTTTCAGAATTTAAGCAGAGAGTGGGATCAGCTATTATTTCCTCCAGTGTCAAGTCTGCAGAAGTGGCAGGGCTGCAGCTCTTCAGTATTTCCCAGTCTTCTCCATTGGTGGGACTTTTTGGCAGCCAGCCATGAGAAGTATTAGGGGACCCAGGCAGCTTGGGTTCCATGGCCCTTGTCTTGGCCTTACCAGAAAGGTCATTATCTGGTTTGGTTTTAGAGATGGGAGTATAGGTAGTTTCATGGACAGCTGTGTATGCTGCATGTTTGGTGGTCTTCGAACTTGGGAATGCAGTCAGCTCAGGAGATGAGCACAGGAAGGATGCCTTGGGTTTTCCCTTGGCAAAACCATGCTTAAAGGGCATTTGTAGGCCCAGGGGAGGCAAGGGAGGATGACCTGACTTCACGCTGGTACTATGAAGATGAGAAAGGACTGTAAAGCTAGCCTGACTGCTGGTTTCCTCAAACTGGCCAATCAGCGCTGAGATGGAACTGCCCGGCTCACTCTCATTTGTTAAAGTGACATTGTCAATAAGATGGGAAATTTCACTCCCCTGCAGAATCGAAGTTGAATGTAAGTCAGGTGTGTCAGAACAGAGCGTGGAGACATCTGATAAAGAAAAGGATGTTGCAGCTCTACCCTTACCCTTATCACCTTCCAGGTTCTTAATCTCCAGATTGCTTTGAGAAAAGACGCCTCCTGACAATGTGCTTTTACCTTCCAAGGAGCCCTCAGTATTCCTCTTTTCCTTGGTTTTCACACCATGCAGATCTTGTGTTAGGTTAACCACAGGATCAAGAGCCAAATGCTGTCTTGGGGAGAGAGATTTGCTGGGACGGTGATTTTCCTGGCAATCACTTGTCACATTGGATTTGGTTCCCCCACCCTTAGGACCTGGCACTCCCAACTGCTCTTCTGTGATTGACATGTTGGCAATAGAAACAGTGGAGTCTCCTTGGCAGGGGTCTTTGTGGAGGAGCACACTGGAGGAGGAGGAGGAGAACTTTTTGTTGAAATTTGGAGAACGCGGATCTTTTGTACTTCCCTTCCCTTTTCTTCTGCCATCCTCATCTTCTGCTGAGTGAGACAAACAACATTTTAGGTGAATGTATCACTTAACGTAGGACCTGCAAACACTCATGTTTGTCTTCAGACAGACAAATGGATAATGTGAATCTGTTACACTGTGACAGAATATAATTATGGATTGCATATGTTTGCAACAAAGTGTCTGTGTGATGAATCAATGGTAAAATATATTTATAGGAATTTCATTGAAGCTTTCCTGTGAGTATCTATTACATCAGTTACAGATGTAATATTCATTGTCAAAAAAAATGTCAATGAGTTACCATATTTTTACGGTGAGAATTACCTTGTTTCCTATTCAGATTTGTACTACACAGAAGCATGGCAATAAAAACAGAACAAGACAGCTCTGTTAAACAAAGTATTGTGGCACCTGTAAGCAAGACACTATAAGCTTTCAAAGTTATACATGTATTAATAAAAAATCAAATAATATCATTTTTAAAAGTTTGGCAAAAGATTTAATTTAACCAATTAATTTCTAAAATAACTGGAGGTGCAATAAATGCATTAAAATATCCACATATATTGACTTAAAATGTAAAGATAAAGAACTGGTCATCAATTCTATGTCATTGCTAATATCTAATTTTTTGTTAATCATACTTTTGTTTTAGATACACAAATTTCATATTTCATTCTTCCCTAAAATTGGCAGCAAAATGTCAGGTACAGTAAACTATAAAATCACACAATTAACAGTTATTTGGGATAGCCCATCATGGTTAGTATAGTGCTAAGATATTAGATGTTCAACTCTTGATCAGATTATCTTAATCACCTTTTAATGCTTTTAGAGTCATGATACACAAGAAAAAAGAATTTAACTTTTTATTAAATATTTTCCTAACTAAAAAATACTTCATCATAAAAATTTTGAAACTCCCAAAAATTATAAAGAAAAAATTAAATATCCTATGAAGTTACCACTCAGAGACAACCACTGCAAGCTTTTGCAGAGGAACAGGATAAAGTATAGAATTTTGTATTCTTTTTCTCCACTTAATTTTTTTTAATGAAATTTAACTTGAATCATTGCATGACTACGTATTGTTCCATGTTTACCATAATTTTAATAAATATATGACTAATTTATATAACAGTTTTTTAAAGGTAGGAAAGAAACATTGCCTCAGTATTGCTTTCTAACTCACCTTAAGTGTATTAACATCTTAACTGTGGCATTAGCAGGATTAATTATTACCAATTTCTACTGAATATAGATTTATTTTCCCCAAAGATGAGGCTTTTAAATAAAATTTAAAGCACATATTTATTTCATCTCTTCTCTGACACTGCTCTTAGCAAAATTTCATACTTTTAAACTCTCTTTTGCTCCTTCAAACAAACTATTCAAGAATTGTTTTTTCTCCCTGGAATATCTTACTACAAAAATTGATATAAGCAAAATGGTGTTTGCTGGGAAATACATCATTGATATTAGATCATTTGATAAAAGAATAATTTTGCTAAAGAAAACAGGTATTACATTCTACGTGTCTGAGATGATTCTAATTTAATTAAAATGTGTTTGTTCCAGAGACATCAAATGGACATGGTTTTGGCATTTAAATTACCTAGAGTAGGACAGGAGAAGGGAGTCACCAACACAAGTCAAGAGTTCTCTGGCACACCAGAAGGCAGTCACCACTCTTTACTGAGTTCCTGATATGAGTCAGCAACACGCTCAAATTAAGGGAATAAATGGACAGCGCCTGGTCCTTATGTGTGTGGAGATGACAGCTGGGCACGAGGGGCAGATGTGCTCCCTTTTCTGCCAGCATCCAAAGGTCAGGGAAGTGAAGCCACAGGAAAACACGTCTTGCGCCACCCTTAGTCTTAGGGAAGCAAAGACTTTTCAAGTGAAGAAGACGGTTTGCTTTTAACGTCTGGCTTTCCTTCTCCATAAGCATTTCCAACAATGGAAATGTGTTTTATGGTGGGTAAAGTAATACGACCATCTTCAGCCTCAGAGCAATCAATAAATATGGTCCCACTTGGAAAACCAATAATTCTACTCGTATTTTGCTGGTTTTTTCCTCCCTCCTTCTAGCCTTGCAGACCCACACGCTCCAGGCCATCACACCTAAAGCCCCCCTTATCTCTCACTGTCAATGTCAGGTGTCAACTGTTATTTTAAAGCTTCAGGTGAGAAGGAAATAGCTCTTCTACCACCCTCCATCCAAAGTTTGAAATCTTCTGGTTTAGAAGACAACATTAAAAATTATTTATTTTTCAGTACATTTTACTTTGACTACAGAATGTCAACCATGTCATAATGGGCCAAAATACAGCTTACAAGGGTTTATTCTTAGAAAAATGTAAAGTATCTTACCCCGAGAGTTTTCTTTTCCTTCTGTATCTTTTGCTGTTTCAGATAAAGGAAGTGACAAAGCTCCCAGAAGACTTTTGTCAACAGGCATAGAGACAGGGCGAATTTGCAAACTCCGTGTGGTCCTCCGCAGGACACCATCTTGATCTCTTGTGGCCTCAGACACAGAATCCTTTATCTCTACCATTTCTTGGAAGCCCATTTTGCTCTTTTTCCTGTCCTTGGCTGGAGCACTGGCTGTGCGTCGCAGAATTCTATCTCCAATCGATCGTTTCCGGACATAATGGGAATTGTTTTCTGAAGAACTGTGCCTGGGATTCTTATTAAACAGTCCCTTCAGACCTTGGAGCTGTCTGTTCTGAAGACACAAAAGGACCAACCACAAGTTAAGTAAATGCCACTGTGTCAACAACTTGCCTTTGACATGGCAGTTCCATGAAAAATGAGTACAAGATGAAATTTTACAGCATTGAAGTATATTCAAACCAAGGAAACAGCAGCTGATAGCATGTTTGCACAATGTCATGCACCTCTCATCAACCTTACTTTGTAAGAAGTCAGCTTTCCATTTTCACAGCCAAGCTTTCCCAAAAAGTCACCTACCCAGAAATGACAAGGTAGTGGGAAAGTTTCCACAGTTATTAACTGTTACAAACTTCAGCTGCCTTCAAGCGACAGACACACGTTTCAAAGTGGTAAGCAGGAAAATGGAGTGATATGAGAAAGCATGCCGCCAGAACCATTCAAAAAGAAATATGCCAGCGAGAACAAAGCATCATGCTGACAAACTACCTTTGTAGCTCCTAGAAAGTGCAATATAGTATAACTGGGGTTGAGTATTAAAGGGCTCCACTGCAAAGGAAAAACAAAAACACAACAAAACACAGTTTGGGCTCATTTAAGAAGGTGGCATAAGTAAACACAAAAGAAAAATGCATATATTCCTTTCTCCTGGTGTTGGTGATTCAGTCTTACATTCATTCATCATTCAACCAACCCCAGCACACTGTGGTATATGCATCCCAACCCCAATTGAACACACCATGGACATTTACTTAGGAGAGAAAACAGAAGTCCTGTAGGTACTTTATTTCTCATATTTTAATTTATTTCTGACTCAAGTTTTAAACAAATTCTGAATTTTATCTTTTCCCTCAATCATGATAAATGCTAGAGATACTACATAGTTAACCTGGGGTTCCTAGAATTCAAAAATCATTTCTGAATCATTTACATTTGTGTCTATGTAGACCATGGAAAAGATCTCAACAAGTAACACAAATAGAAACACAGGACTAAACACAGAATGGAAAGCTATAAAACTTCTCCACTCTTAGAAATTAGGATCCTTAGACCCTCCTCTAATTCAGGCTGAATTGGTCCATTCTTTACCAATGGGGTTGTAAGAATAATAATGTTAATATTGACCATATTTTTGAGCATTTACTATGTACCAGGTAGTTTTTTAAGGAAAATAAATACTTATATACTTTACTTATGAGGTAGGTACTAATTCTATCCCACATTTACAGGTGAGGAAGCTGGAGCGCAAAGAGTCAATATACCTCTGGAGGAGAAGCTCCAGGCTATACAGACTTGCTGGTAAAAAGCACTGGACATTCCTAGGCCCTATTCCAGGCTCTTACAATCCTTCCAAATCACATCTGGTCCTAAAAATTCATACTACTAGCCAAGTCCCCAATTACTTGGCATGACCAGAGGACAGCCAAATGATTTATAAACCTCCAGGGAGCTCTAAAGTGAAGAGAGCTGCATCAGGAAAGAATTAGAATAGATTTTGTGGACTTTTAAGTCCTATGGTGGCTTTAAAATTCATTCACAAGTTTTACATTTTCAGTTCAAAACAATGGCATAAAATGGGTGCATCCTGCCTAGAACTGGCTGAGATAACAGCCCAGATAGCACAGGTAATTCATCAAACATCTGAGACATCATATTTCCCCTATAGCCAGCTGGATCTTTTTAAGGATTAAAATCAAATTCAACATTTAACTATGTCTTCATTGTTTTAGCTAAACATATGATTTCTTGAGCGAATAATACTTTTCTCAATTCTGTTAAGCCTAGAGAGGACCCCTGGGTGGAAGGAATGAGTACACACTTCTAACCAGTGGAAAGAGCACAGGTGGATGGGGACATGAGAGGGACAGCAGGCTGGGCTTCCCTGTAGTTTCCTGTTAAGAACAGTCTGTCAAAATATATATTCCTTTTATGCAATTATAGATGGTCCCTGACTTAATAATGATTCGACTTAATTTTTCGACTTTACAATGGTGTGAAAGCCATAGGCATTCAGTAGAAACTGTATTTCTAGTACCCATATGACAACCATTCTGTTTTTCACTTTCAGCAGTTTTCAATAAATCACATGAGATACTCAACATTTTATTATAGAATAGGCTTTGTGTTAGATGACTTTGCCCAACTGTAGGCTAATGTAAGTGTTCTGCGCACATTAAAGGTAGGCTAGGCTAAGCTATGATCTCCGGTCAGTTAGGTGTATTAATACATTTCTGACTTAATATTTTCAGCTTATGATGGGCTTATTGGGACGTAACCCCATCGTAAGTCAAGGAGCATCTGTAGTCGATCAGGAACTGTGTTGAGGATCATATTATTGCTGGATGTGGCTTTAAGCCCTATGATCTTTCTCACCTTTCCAAAGATTTCATTGATTGTTATGTGGACAAATATGGATGCTTCTGTCAGTCCTTCCAGATAGACATGCCGGTAGCCTGATAAAAGTAAAGAAAGTCATTAGTTGAACTTGCATTTAGCTTTTCCATGTGGGAAACAGAAATGAATATCTGATTTGACTATATATAGTTCCTTACATTTTACATAAGCATGTTAACAGTCATTATCATATGACACATTTTATATATCACATATGCTATCATATAAGTCACACATCATATACTAAATTTTCCAAAGGAAAAGGAATGGTCAGTCTAGAGAGAAAAGGCTGGCTCATACCTACCAGGCACTAAGCTGCTGAAGGTCACAGTTCTTTGTCCAACAAAGTCTCGTCCAATGGGATCATGATCCCATACGAGGAACCGAACCAAAGCTATTTCTGGCATGTGTACTGTAAATGTCAGGGTTTCTTCCCACACAGGGTTAAATCCTCAGAGAAACAAGAAAAACAAAATCAGAAAAGCATAGGGCTTGGCTGAAAATCAGTTGGCAGCACATTTACAAAGCAGACAGTGAAAATTGCTTGCAATGGTTATTAAACACACAAAGACAACCAAGCCACTTCAGGATGCCTTATTGAAATAAAGTCTTGGAATTTACCCCACAGCTAGGAAATAATTGGTAAGGAAATTGCCTGTAAATTGTCACAACAGTTCTATTAATCTTTGATGCCCAACTGTACTGTAGGGAAAGCACTTTAATATTCATAATACTTCAGTAAGTTCAAAAATTATCTATAGTAGTGACCTAAGAATAGTGTTTTAGCAAAAATAAAGAATGACACCCCCAATAGAATTATGCTCCTCAACTACCAAAGATTCTGCTACTGTAAAACCCACTGTAAACCATTTTATAAGATGCTTGCAGGTTTTAACACTATTGTTTGTATATTATTTCTATCTAATTCTCATAGTAATTCTTTAAAAGTGGCAGTGTGAGATTTTGTTTTTATTTTTTCCTAATTAAGGAAAAACATATATTGCTGACTTTCAAAAATAAATAACTTTTAAAAATTACACATCACATGCTCATTTTTAAAAGTAGGAAACATCAGTATTTATTCATTTATTGTTATTTTTTAAAAATTGTTTTAATATATATTTTTTTACATTCTATGATGTTGTGGAGCAGTTGGGAGGGAGGGAGAGAGGGGAAAGGGGAAGGAAATGGGATGGAAGAAGGAGAAAGGAGGGGTGGGATTGAGGCCTGTGGCACCCCCCTTATTCCCACAGGGGAGACCAGGAGGCTTCCAGTGAGGGCGTGGTCATTGCCGGGCTGGGTGCAGATGTCACGGGGTTGTGGCAAAAGCTCTCACACCCCACCACCCCAGCTCAGGAACCTGGGGACCTTTTTGCTGCAGCTTGGGGGGTCATCACTGGGCTGGTTGCACGTGTCTGGGGGTGAGGTCCAGGCCCCCAGCCCCCACTGCCCAAGCTCAGGAGAGCCTGGGGTGCTTCCTGTGGAGGCTCGGTGGTTGTTGCTGGGCTCGTTGTGGGTGCTAGGGGGGCATGGCCAAGGCCCCTGGCCACCCATTGCCCTGACTCAGGAGAGCTTGGGGAGCTTCCTGCAGCAGTTCAGTGGTCATTGCTGGGCTGGTTGTATGTGTCAGGTGGCATGACTGAGGCCCCCAGCCCTCCCCCTTTCTGGCTTGGTAGCCCAGGGAACTTTGGTCCTCCTTAGTGTTGTAGGTGTTCTTTACTAGTGAAATGAGGCCTTTACTAGTTAATATCAAACTTTGTCTCTGGTTGTGGGTACTTTGTTTTTTCTTTCAGTTCTGTATTGGATTATTTGCTATTCCCACCACTTAAGCTGCACTGGAACTAATTTGTTGTCCTTTGCTTGCTTCTAAAATGGGGGAACTTTCGGTGGGGACAAGAATTTGAGCTCTGTGGTTGAGCTAAATTGCTGCTTTGCTGCTGGTTCCCTGGGGAAGGCTTTTTGTGCAGCTCAGGTTTTAATGGTTGACTTCATAGGTACTTCTGGCTCTCGTGAGATCTGGTGCACCTGGGTTGTGTGGAAACTCTTGTCTGGGCCTGAGTCTTTTCATCAAACTGCACCCCATGCAATTCTACATTCCTGACCAGTCTCCTCTGAGTGGGTCCTGTGCTGATTGGGGGGCAGATCAACTGTCTTTGCTAGGCCCCGTGTTCCCCCGGTGGGGCCATCTCCCCAACTGCCCATGCTGCAAACATTTACATGGGACGGGCCCTGTGCTCGTTCCTTGCGATGACTCACTGGCCTCTGAGTGGCTCCTTCTTTTCAGTTGTTGTGGCTCCTTGCTCCTATGTGGGTCCATGGGAACCCTATTACTGGTCTTGCTGGCCCAGAGGCCACCACGGCCCTCTTCTCCCCTGCAGCCTCCAAGCTGTGGCTTTTGCCAGCTCCTGCTCTGTGTGCTCAGCAGCTCCAGCCTGGAAGCAGCCAGGATTCAAAATGGTCACAACGTTTTTTTCCCTCTCATTGTGGCTTCTGCCTTCATAAACTCTGTAGGTCTTTCCTCCTCTTCCCCTGAGCTCTAGCGGCACCAACTTGGCTGTTGTTGCTTTTTTATAGTTGCAAATTGGTCGATTTGCGGGAAAGAGTGATGTTGGGGACTGCCTATTCTGCCATCCTGACTGGAAGTCAAAACATCAGTATTTGTAACTCATTTTATGGTTGAGAAAATTGATGTTCATAGGAAATAATGTGCCTAAGGTCATAAAGTTAGTGACAGAGCCAAATTAGACTGTGCACTATCAATTCCCAGTGTCTTCTCATGAAACAAGGCCTTACTACATGAAAGTCATATATTTTCAAAGCTACTGAAAATGAATAGAAAAAGTATATGATTCAACTCAAATACTAAAAGGCAAAAATACATTTACTTCTTAGAAAAATTCCCTCAGACAGAGTAATTATAAAAACTGATAAAAATTAAAGTACATCATAAATTTCTGCTTTTTCTTTCTAAAAACATGAAAGTACATCTTATTAAATGCATGCATTCAGTAGGTATTAACCATTTACCCCTATAAACAGCTTCAAGCTAATAAAACAATGATGGGCTGAAAGTCACTGAGATGCCCCTCCAGAACAAGAGAGATTATCTTTTTGTTGACTTAGTGATGACCTCCCAATCACTTGAGACTAAAGAAAGAAATAATCTATTGAGCATTGGAGGGAAAACACAATATAGGAAGGTTGCTTTCTTTAAGCATGTTATTTCCTAAGTAATTGGCCTGCCCTACTCTTGAACTCCCATGTTCCTTCAAGGTCTCCCTATGGAACTATAATTTCTCAAATGTTTTCATGATTAGGGTTTAAACTTATTCTAGAGTATTAATGACTAGAGATTGAGAAAAATAGGTATGCAATAACATTTGTCCAATGTATGAACAAATGAATACAATTTTAGAAGATGACCAAGAAAAAGACATAAGGCTTGGGTAAAGAAAGCTTTCTTTACGTGATGGCCAAAATATAAGAAAAATGCTGCCCATTCACTACATGTACATATTCAAGAAGGAAACTTGCCAAAGCGCTCTGTACTTGTCTTTAGAGTTTTAAATTCTCCAGAAAAGATAAGAAATTATCAGGACATGTAGGCTTCACAAATGAGAGCTTTGAGGAAGCTCATGTCATAAAAACACATTTCTATAACAAGTTGTTTTCCTAAGTGAATTTTTAACCCAGTTCTTTAAAAAATCATATATTCTTGTCACTAGAAAGAATTTTTGCTCCAAAAGCAGAAGTCCTGAGGAGCTAGATTATGATACCAATAAAACATACCATGCATCGATCCCACAGTTACTTAGTTTTATGTGCTGAGAAGATCTTAACAAACTCAAATGGCATTTATGGATATTAAAGACTAGTTGATCTTCTACATAGACTCATTTTTCTTTTTCAGTACAAATTCTATTTCTAGAACATCCTCATTAAAGTGAACACAGACTGTCATCTTACCATTGTCATCCACCACACGGGTTTGATCTTTACAACAATCTACTGGCAATCCAATAATTTCAACTTCAACAAAAGGATCAATGATCTACATAAGCAGAAATAAAGTATTATTCAAATGATACACTTCTACACATATGTTAATTAATCTGAGAACATTGGCCAAAATGTTCACATTTCAACAGCAACCAATTTTACTAGGTGCTTACTAAGAAAGAAGAATGGTACTAGGTGTAGCAGATTCAGATATACAAGACAGAAGTTTTAAAAAAAAAAGATATTAAATTCTTGTTTGCCAATTTCTACTAGTGCTACATGAACTTTACCTAATGAACCCACAATTTCAGTTCAGGGTACATACCCAACAGAAATGAGAGAATTTGCCCAGCACAAATGCTCAGATCAGCTGTCTTCATAAGTCAAACACTGGAAACAACCTAAATGTCTATCCCACCCAGGATGGCTAATGTGGAATATTCATTTAATAAATACCATATAACAGTGAAAAGAGAACAAAGTTCTGCTATGTAGATATAATGCTGAGCAAGCCAGACATAAAAGAGTATCTACTGTAAGAGTCCATTTATGTTAACTTTGAGAACAGACAAAAATTAGTCTGATGGTGACAGGGGCTGGGTTTTGCTATGCAGAGGTAGATATTGACTGGGAGGGTTGATGGGAGCCTTTTTGGGATTTTGAATACGTTGTCCTGACCTAGGTGGCATAATAATTAAACAAGCTATCTGCATTTACATTAAGATTTTGCACACCTTAATGTAGTTAAATTGATTGTGTATTATAATGTAAATTTTGCATTAAAAGGCAAAAAGATTAAAAAGTAAATCAAAAGAAAAAAATACTGTGTTTAGTCTTCCTCTGCCCCTGCCCCTGCCTGCTCTCCTCTGTGGGGAGGGATCCTGCTTTGTGGGTCATCTGTCAGCTCTCGTATATAGTGCAAGCTCAAGGAGCTGAGCAGTGAAGAAAGAAAAACCGAAAGGATCCAGAAAGAACCGATCTAAGAAGTCTGAAGGGGAGAGAGTTATGAAGACTGAGAAAACATATCTTTAGGAACTGGAGAGTCAGGAGAAGGTGCAGTTTGTTGTTTTTTTTTTTTGTCTTTTTCCGTGTCCGGCAACGGATCGCAACCCTCAGTGTTGCCCCCGTACCGGACCGGGGACCGGCAACGGGACTGCAAACCTCGGCGTTGCCCCCGTGCCTCGCTCAGCCAGTGAGCGGGAACCGGTCTGTATGTGGGATCCGAACCCACGGGTGGGAGCGCCGCCGCGCTTCCCAACCGGACCGGGGACCGGCAACGGTATTGCAACCCTCGGTGCTGCTCCCGCGCCTCGCTCAGCCAGTGAGCGGGAACCGGTCTGTATGTGGGATCCGAACCCTCGGGTGGGAGCGCCGCCGCGCTTCCCAAGCGGCGCACTTATCCAGTGCGCCACCGGGCCGGCCCAGAAGGTGTAGTTTTAAGGGTAGCTTCAGGGCCTAAGAGCTGGAGCTATGATGGAAGAGTCTGCTGAGATAACTAAATGGGTACACATATTATTCATTTACCAGATAAACATAGTTAAAGTTTAATCATTTTAATTAAATTGATTGTTTCATGCTAGAATTTTTTCTTTGGAAAAGAACCCTGTGAAAAATTAGACCACTGGGGATCTTGGATTTTGGGGGGGCGCTGATGAATAGGATTTCTGTTCTTGAGGAATTCAAAACCACAGGCTTGGAGAACAAATTCCTGTTTCACAGCATGGCTCCTGGGCTGACCTTGGGCACACTGTGTGACTGTTCTGTGCTTCAGTTTCCTAATCTGTAACCCCAAATAACAGTGCCTGCCTTATCTGTAATCCAGGTGAGATAGCAGAAGATTGGAATCAGATAGTGGCAGCAAGACTGGGGAAAGACTTGGGAGGCAGAAAGGTTCTTCCCATTTCCCAGGAGATGGAAAGCAAAGAAAGGGAAAAAATTAAAGATGGCGATTGATTTTCATATTAGGAGAAAAATTCTTATTCTGTTCTAGAGAACGGTAGCACACAGTGCTACGGGTCAGTAGATACTTGAGATGGAGTTTTTGGAAGTATGAAAGTGCAGAACGGGCCGGCCCGGTGGCGCACTGGATAGTGCGCCGCTTGGGAAGCGCGGTGGCGCTCCCGCCCGAGGGTTCGGATCCCACATACAGACCGGTTCCCGCTCACTGGCTGAGCGAGGCGCGGGAGCAACACCGAGGGTTGCAATCCCGTTGCCGGTCCCCGGTCCGGTACGGGGGCAACACTGAGGGTTGCGATCCGTTGCCGGACACGGAAAAAGACAAAAAAATAAAAAATAAAAAAATAAAAAAAGAAAGTGCAGAACTCTGTAGTTTCCTTGATCAACATTAAAGATCCAGAAATGTGGTCTAACGGGTGGGAGAGGCAAAGAGCCTGAAGTGATGAACCAGCCCTGAGAGGAAGGATACAGGCATAGGAGGGGCTGACAGGTAGGGAGAAAACAGACGCCAAGAAGGCCAAGACCAGGTGTAATGGAAATAATAGAACAAAAGCTCTGGAAAGAGAAGAGGCTATGGTCACAGGGAGACATTTTAAAATCATGTTGCAGAGCTATAGCAGGTGGTGACAAGACCTAGCATGTGGCCAGGGAGCAGGTTGCTGATATGCAGTAGGAAGAGGGTGGCAGGAGATAAGGAATGTGGATGGGAGACTGCGACATATTCTTAGGTGATATTTCTATGAATAAAATTGTTCTTTGCACCCCAACTTTAGCATTAGCAGGGTCAGCCTTGAATTGTGAATTGAATTCCATGTACTCATGCTACCAAAATAGATGGTGCACTGCAGTCCAGCAGGAACTGTGTGTGATTTGCCAATAAGTCAATTAGTGTTCATTTATGAATCCACACACAATCCTGAAGACATTTCAGATGAAATGGAAGCAATAAAACCACACATAATTAACCACTTAGCCACATAGTCATGTGCAGCTTACCTCGCCTCGATCTCCAAACACAGAGTCTGGAGGCTTGGGGAGTTGCTGCCCACTGATCACTTTCAGGATGAGCTGCTTTTTGGGGTTGGCAGGAAGTGGATCACCAGAGAAAGGGTTGAAAGTACCTAGGCCAAATAAAGCAGAGATTGGTAATATGGGAACACACACACACACACACACACACACACACACAGTATAAGCTTGTAAAACGAAGAAACAACAAATGCAGAGTTGTTAGTGTTTCTTAGAGCAAAGAAATTATCACATAACTATCAGTGTGGATTTTGCCTGAAGTCAACAGCAGATGGCATTTCCATAGCTGCGGTTTTCATTAGAATCCATGCTCCCAAAGCCAGAGGGATGGGCCAATTTAAAGCAAGTGTTCGCAGGGCAATTATCAACCATGGCATGGAGGAAGAGAAGCACTCTATTTGAATGCCAAAAGTATAAGAAGAGGAGAAGTTATGTCAGATTCAGATAATTTTCTAACCTAAACCATCTCAGGTATAGAAAGAATATAACAAGTAACAAACAGAAAGAAGGCCTGAAATTAAGTAAATAGCAAAGCAAGAAAATGCTCAAAGCATAAACTCCTGAAGACAAATCTGTCAATACTTATTTTTTCCTGAATTATTATAAATCCAATTTGGAAAATTTAAAAAGAAGTTTAATGACCAGAACCAAAAGAAAGTGTTCTTTGATCTAACACTACATTATCCTCTTTTTAACAATGCTTTGTAATCAGAGTACACTGACTAAAAGGGCTTGATACAATTGTTTCAGGTAGAATTTCATTTTGCCAGCAGGTCTCAGACTCCCATTCCCTCAGACACTTTCTGAAAGATAGGATTCAGGCCTTAGAAGGAAGTCCAATTCATAAGTCATGCCCAGTGAATATCATATTGGGACACTGGACTTCAGATGACAACCATTGCTATCCATGTCCTTCTTGACATGCATAACCTCACAAGAAAACATTCTAAACACCATGTTACCCAAATATTAAATAGTTGTTGTGACAAGAGTTCTAATTTGCAAACACTTTAATCAAAAAAAAGGTCATGTGGCAAAACACCGGGATATTACACTTTCTAGAGAGCTCCTTTAATAGAGGTCACCGGCATTCAGAGATGTGACTGTGAAATTGATGCACACCTTTGCACATTTGCTGGGGTTTGAGGACGTAACCACAATTGCCATTTGTCTTGAATTTGGCTCGATTTAACTGCATCATTCGCCCTTCTGACTGGTAGTTCAGTGCCACTGTATGAGCAGAAAGTTTGAGAGAATTAGGCAAAACGGCCAGGTAGAGTCAGAATATACAGAGAACCGCTCCCCGCTCCTTCCCAAGGCATACGCACCTAACTGGCACCCTGCATTCCAGTAGGGCAGAGGGTTGAAGTTACTGGAATCAATGCGGTAGGCGGAGGGGTAAATCCTCGTGAGCTGCTTTTGGTTATAAATCATGAACTGCTCTGATTTCTGCTGAACCACCTGATGCGCTCTCGTTTCACTGAATGATAACACATTTCCCATGGTTCCTGGCAGTTTTTAATTAAAAAAGAAAAAGGAAAATGAGACCTACAGCAAAGTAAACCCCACTCACAAAAAACCTAATAACAATGTTAGATTGTACCAACAGCAAACAAAGCAGAATGGAAGAGTTTAGATTCAACCAGAGTAGAGGCAGCTCCTGACCAAAAAAGACCCATATAATTCCATTCTTAGGACTCTTTCGTTGTTTTGAGGCTAAATCAGAGCTGTGCAACTTGCTAGGATACCTGCCTATTTCTGGGTCCCATGTAATCCCAAGAATTCAGTCATCCCACTAATTCATGTCTGCTTGACGAGCATGAAGAGGGCAGTACAAACATTTTTTTCTAGGTGCATGAGTCAAACCGAATATTTTTGCCAAAGATACAGACAACCACAGATGAATAGAACTATTTAATTCCTGATAACAAGGAGACATTCATTGAAGGCATTCATGTAAAAAGCAAACATGTGGCACATGTACTAACTGATAACATTCAGGGTCCAAGAACATAAAGGAAAAAGACCAATCACAAAAAAGAAAAATTGAGTTTTAATGATGGTTTAAATAGAACTATGAACTAGTCAAAACTTGTTTGGGAGAAAAGAATAACAATGGAGAAAAAGAGTTCCAAACAGCATATAAACACATGAAGTTTCAGAAATAAGGACAATTAAGCACCTAGCCAGGTATATAAACTGTGTAAAGGAAGGTGAAAGTACATGAAGCCTGTACTAGAGTTTCTACTTGAAACTCATCAGAAGGGGTCAATCTAGCATCAAGGAAGCTGCAAATTTGGGGGTCATGAGGGAGCCAACCTACAAACATTTAACATTCTGCTCTTTTCTCCCAATTCCATCTTTCATACCAAATCTATAAGGTCCCTAACCATTCCCATTCCTTCACCAAACATCCATACTCTATTCCCAAATTTACCACCTGTGTGTTTTCTAGACCCGGTAGAAAAGGCCAGCCCAGATAAAGACCCAACTTGCCCAGAGACTCATGCTCATCCCAACTCTAACAAGCTGAGTGTGTCTAAACCCAGACTGAGAGACAAGGAGGTGCTACAGTCCTGCTGAGCCAGCTGGACCTGCACTGTATCTAGACCATGGACGTTTATCAGCACATGCAGTTTCCCAGGGCCCCATTGTCCACCCTTAGATTTTAAATGCTGGCCAACTGAATAACACCCCAGCCAGAGCTGGAACTTGAAATGGTCATAAATACAAGTGGAAGCAAAGAAGTCAGAGGAATTACAGTTACCTGATGATTTCTCTAGTACAGATTTCTCCTTTCCTTAAAATATATATATTCATACATACATATTATATCTACAAAACTCATGAACATAGTTTACATATCTCAAGCATACTAAAATTGAACTTATTTGTAGATTTTGAAGAGAATGCCTCAAACATGATAGAAGTCTTTTGACAAGCTTAATTCAGATGCAGTAGCACTGTAATCAATGCCATTGTTTTTTCTGTCTCTCCATATAATTATGCACACCACAGTATCATTAAGATAACCTTGCTAACTAGGCACATACCAATTAGCATATTAATAAAGTTGAGTTGCTCTGTATTAGGATAAACCATTCATTCATTATCTGTCATTCATTTTGTGGCCAGAAAATAAAAATGACAAAAACAGCTAAGTTCAAGAGCTGTATAGTACTCAAGATTATTTTCCATTAAGCTAGTAGGATACGGTTTCCAAAAACATTTGTTGAAAATTTTCACTCTCAACCAAATATACCTTTAACTTCATTCAAACACTCCCTGACTTTGAGCAGTGGGCAGTTACTACTAGAATGTGCTGCTCACTTGTGAGAATCCTACAGTTTCTCGTGCTGTGTGGGAAATAATTTAAATTGTGTATAATTGTCATCATTTGAAGAAGAATCAACACCGAGGGAAGAAACAAAATCTTCCTGCAAATAGAAAAAGACACATTTGTGGAGCAGAGGTGGGGGAAGATCCGAGGAAAGAATCCTGGAGATTGTGGGGACATAAGACTCACCACAATGTTGTTTACCCTTCACTAAGACTTGTTTAGAAAATGGAAGAGTCTGATTTACATTTCAATGCCTCCAAAGTTAAAATTAGATTGAAAAGCTGCATGACGGTATGTTATTTCTATAAGCATTCTGTAACTAAATGAAATAGAAGAGAAAGGGGAATAGAACAGCTAGCAGGAAAGTCAAGGTTAAGAACAGTTGTGACTAGAATTTCTCAGCTGGATGTGACAACTGGGAGGTGAGAAACAGTGAGTCAGTGCTACCAAGATTTCTCCCCTTTTTGTTAAAACTTCAATCCGTGATTAAACTATTTCCATCAAAGCCAAAACTTCCAATGAGAAAATATGGGGCTTTTCAAGGTGTTGCTTTAGCC
The DNA here is from genome assembly GCF_000696425.1 of Galeopterus variegatus. Classification (NCBI taxonomy): domain Eukaryota; kingdom Metazoa; phylum Chordata; class Mammalia; order Dermoptera; family Cynocephalidae; genus Galeopterus; species Galeopterus variegatus. The sequence goes on along the minus strand of NW_007727454.1, from coordinate 200,048 downwards.
AACTAATTTCTTCTTTCTTCTGGTCATTGACACTTGGAATGTTCATCCGTGACCTGGTCCTCAACCAGGCCAGGACTCCACAATTCAAGCACTGGAGGAAGAAGTTCCTTGGATGCATATGTCTTCTTATAATAATAAAGTCCTCGGCTCTGGGGGAAGTGTCTCTGACCTCTTGCCAATTAGGCAACCACAGCAATCAAGAGAGCCCTGCGTGTGAGCTCAGCATGATACCAACAGTCAGTTTCCTGACACTCAAATTAGTTTCCACACAGTCCCAGGAATGTGTGGTGACAATCAAATGAACAAGAACCTTTATCGAGAGCAGAAGAGAAAAACCTGTCAGTCCTTACTGTTAGGTTCCTGGAACTGAGAGCTTCACCTTCAGGAAGTTCCCACCCTTCAGTTTTGTTTCTCTAAGTTTGTTTCACAGGAGGAGGCTGTACCCGAAATGGAACATCGTAACTGTTTCTGGGGTTAGGCCAGATGCTAATCTTAACCCTATAAAAGAAGACACCCAACTGCCTCTCGGGGCTGATGCCATTTTTCGGCTCAGCCCAGCAGGTCTGCCTGCCACTTGCTAATCAACTCTTTTTCCATCCTTTGCCCGGCTAGAGTCTCCCTCCTCAGAGACCTGACACTTACCATCATCCACAATGTCCTGGGCTGCCACGGAGTTTGTGTACACAACCAAATCAGAGAGTTCTCGGCAGAGCTTCATGGTTTTCCTTCGGCGACCCAACCTGTGAAATACACACCCGAAACTCATGGCATTTTGGAGCTGGAAGAGGTTTGGGCTTTTGGTTACTCCACCTTTCCTACTGAAGAGAAGGATGAAGTGATCTGCCCCAGGTCTTCAGGGAGTCAGAGTTAGAACGCACGTGGGATCCCTGGCTCAGCACTCTTTCTACCACAACATCGTACTGACGATTTTATTCACGACTCTGCCAGGTATCAACAACCTCTTCTCGTGCACTTGTGACTTCTGTTGTGAAGGGCTTGGTGCCCCCTGTTACCCAGCTAGGAAGGAACACCAGAGTTCACAGGGAACTACTCTGCCTTGCAGGGAGGAGAACCTGGACTAACACGGTAAGGAATCACAGCACTGTGGATCACAAGAATTGTATACTTAAAGGGAAATATGCCAAATTTCCATAATGATTTTCTCTTAGAGATGCAATGACAAGTGGTTTTTATTTTCTTTTTTATATTTTTTCTATGTTCTTCCACTTTCTTATAACAAATACGTATTACTTTTTTCAGTGTTTTTTTTCTCTTAGGTATTTTCTAAGTTCTTTCCTACAAACCACTCCTACAATCTTCTCTACAACCTTATAAATCCTACCACTATTCTCTATCACAGTGAAGTCCTCCACAGACTATCATATTCCCTTCATGTACATGCTTTTCTCCTCAAGGGGATCATCTAACTATCAAAAACTCCAAACCTCACCAAAGAAGATATACAAATGGCCAAAAACCACATGAAGAGTTGCTCACGATCATTACTCATTAGGAAAAATACAAAACAAAACTGCAAAGTGATACCATGTCACATTGAAGTACACACCCAGGACTCATGACATTTTGAAACTGGAAGAGGTTTGGGCTTTTGGCTACTCCACCTTCCCTATTTAAGAGAACGATGAAGTGATCTATCCCAGATCACTAGGACAGTTATAACCAAAAAGACAGACAAAAACATGCGTTGGCCAGGATAAAGAGAAACTGGAACCCTGATACATTGCTGGGGACTATAAATGATACAACTGCTCTGGAAAATAGTTTGGTAGTTTCTCAAAAAGTTAAACAGTTATTACCCAGCAATTTCACTTCTAGGTATATACCTAAAAGAAATAACAATTACATCCACGTAAAAACTTATACAGGAATATTCGTAGCAGCATTATTCATAATAGCCAAAAAGCAAAAACAACCTAAGTGCACTTCGACCAATAAATGGATAAAGAAAATTCAGAATATCCATACGACGACATATTTTTCAGCAATAAAGTACTGATACATTCTACAACATGAATGCATCTTGAAAACGTTATAGTAAGTGAAGAAAGCAGACACAAAAGCCCAAATACTGTATGATTCTATTTATATGCAATATCCAAAAAAGACAAATCTATAGAGACAGAGAGTAAATTAGTGGTTGCCAGAGACTGAGGGATGGGGAGTGACTGCTAATAGCTATAGAGTTTCTTTCTGGGGTGATGAAATGTTCTGGAATTAGAGGCTGATATAGATTTATTTACTCATGAAAATTTACTGAGCACCTACCGGAGAGAAAACAAGAAACAAATAAAAAATCTCTGCCCTAATGGTGCTTTTATACATTCAATAGAAGAACTAGGAACAAAATGCTCTGATCGTTCATTTTCCCAGGAAAGGAGGCATGAACACAGAAAGGCGTAAAAATCAGTGGAAAGAAAGAATGCGCGCTTCTCCTCTACCACATAATTAGAAAATTCTGTAGCCGTTTGTGAAAATCTGGTTTTGTGAAGGCTGGTGAGTATAAATCAATGTGAGGCCATGCCTAGAAATTACAAGTAAAACTCCAAGGCACTCCTTGAAATGGAGAAATCCTGCATAAAGTTAGCTCTTTTTAATCTTCATCCTGGGATTGGATTAGGTTACTGAAGTCCCAAAAGGACACCATCACAGATGCTCAGGCCCTGGTAACTATTATGGGAAAGTATATAACTGACTCAAGAGCAGCATTCAACATGACTGCATGCAGTATCTGTAGGAACGGCTCATGTGCACATATTAAGATCACGGCAGCTTTCCTCGAACTCTGTACCTTCTCTGGTTCTATGTTTCAAAGTTAAGCTTTTCTCAAACTTATATTTGAGAATATTCACAACAGGGATCTCTTGGAAGGTGATCCTATTTCTCCTTTACCCTTTACTGCGACTACATATTCAATTCTCCGTCCCTAAGGGTAGAACCCAAATACATCTCCTATGCCCTAATTAGTTACTATTTTATGTATAGATATTCTGTGGGACCTCACATATACAGTTTAATCGAACACTAAAGTTTAATTCCTACAGGGCCTCTATACTTCTAGTTTTACTTAATTTCATCTTTCAATAAAGGTGCAGGTATATGTGTATTCATATCTACCTACCTACCTATCCATCTATCTATAGATAGGTATATCTATCTATCTGCAATATAATTTACATTCCTTTGTGAGACTTAAGGTATAAATAAACTGCCGGAAAATTCTATATAGGATCATGTGTCACAAGTTGGGTTCTGGACATATGGTCATTTTAGTCATCACAGATACTACCAATAATAATAAACAGCAGCTAATATTTTTGAACACATTTAATTGGGCCAGGGCTTACCAAGCTAAGAAGTTTAATTCTTTAATCCTTACAATAACCCTAAGAGATAGATACAAATGCAAAGCCTAACTTGCCCCATCTTTAAGATGGTAAGTGGAAGAACAAGAATTTGAAGTCTGGCTGATTTCAGATCCCTGGCTCTGAACCTGTGCTTGCATCTATCTTCTCCTTTGGTCTCCTGTGACAGCCCTGTGTACTAGTTCATGTGGCCCCTCGCTCTCCTCTGAAGATACCTTTTACCTGGCAAGGACTACTGCTAGCATTTACTAGGAGCTCATTATGTGCCAGGCACAGTGCTAAGTTCCCTGTGCATATTATCATCTCATATCCAGTTGATCTTCTTCTAGTCTCACTGCACTGAGTACTTTATCTTGTGATGCAATTCTCTAGACACACACAACTAGAACAACCAAGCTGGCAGGGATGGAGAGGACCCTGGAGTCTGAGTAAGAAACACAGAGACATTTTCTTACCTGTACAGCTGGCCACCGTCCCTGCCAGGATTCTGCTGTGTGTCCTCCTCCTCATCAGTACTGTAAGATTTAGGCCGTGACTTTGTGGTTTTCTGCCAGAAAAATCATAGTAAACTTAACAACGAACTGATTGCATCAGGTTATTTACAACCTACAGAGAATGGTCTGGGTTTTAAAATGCATGTACACACAAGCAAAACAACTTGGAGGGGGAAGAAAAGACCAAATATTGCAGCTTGCATTACCATTAATAATCAGCATGTCTAAGGTCATAATTATATTGAAATATTAATGCAAAACTGAGGGTTTCATGTTCAGAAACTGACTGCTAAGCCACATAAAATTGAGGTCTTAGAACAACGTTATTAGTCATGCATTTTGAAGGTCTCTACAAAAAGTAGGGTCAAAGTTGTAGCATCTATTTAATTGATTATAAGGAACAAAAATGCCCTTTTGTATAGGAAGCTCACTATTGATTAATGGTTCATAAAAGTCAGATTTTTTTTTTTTTAAAGAAAAGGACATGTAGGAACTTTTTAAAAAAGATAAATAACTACTATTCCTGCCTTTGATCAGTAGGCACTCAAATGATAAATGACCATCTAAATCAAACCACTCTTTTGAGATTTGACCCATTTTCATTTCTACCAGCAGAAAAAAAATTGCAACTCACAGGATACAGGCTGAAAGGCTCTATGACTAATCCGGTGTCTTTAACAGATTAGCCATTAGACACAAAATCTTTTGGGAGTGGGGCTGGCCCGGTGGCGCACTGCTACAGTGCGCCGCTTGGGAGTGCAGAGGCGCTCCCGCCGAGGGTTTGGATCCCACATACAGACCGGTTCCCGCTCACTGGCTGAGCGAGGTGTGGGAGCAACACCGAGGGTTGCGATCCCGTTGCCGGTCCCCGGTCCGGTACGGGCGCGACACTGAGGGTTGCGATCCGTTGCCGGACACGAAAAAAGACAAAAAGGAAAAAAAAAAAAATCTTTTGGGAGATGATGTGGTTTCATCCTAACCACTTTGGAGATAGCACCAATACTTAGGCAACACATAACTCCAGTACGAATGATGGGGACAGACCCCAGTAGTTGCAGAAAACCTTCCACCAAAAAATACAGCTTCTACTAACAAAGGTAAGACCTGTAGACAAAGTACCCTGGACATCTGAGGAATGTGGCTTAGAGAGGGAGAGGACTCCATCCCCATATTACCATAGGACCATGTCAACTTCCAGATTTTCTCATACCCGACAAATAAAAGAACAAGCTACATGTTTGCCTGAACATACTCAGTTCTCTTTTGCGCTGACAGTGAGGCACCAGTTTGGTTGGAAGCTTCTTGGGTGTTATTTATGCCTTGAGAGCCTGGTACGTGCTTGGTGTGGGAGCCCCGGAGTCTGATAAGCTCAGCCTTTCACCAGCTGGTAAATTGGCTAACCTCTCTAGCTTCTTATCATATGTTTTAAAAAGGGCGTGGCAATAACATCTATTTCAAAGGATTAATGCTGTGATGATTAAATGAGATGGCACAGAAAATCATTCTGTAACAACACCGAGGGTTGTGATCCCGTTGCCAGTCCCGGTCCGGTACGGGCGCAACACTGAGGGTTGCGATCCGTTGCCGGACACGAAAAAAGACAAAAAGGAAAAAAAAAAAAATCTTTTGGGAGATGATGTGGTTTCATCCTAACCACTTTGGAGATAGCACCAATACTTAGGCAACACATAACTCCAGTACGAATGATGGAAACAGACCCCAGTAGTTGCAGAAAACCTTCCACCAAAAAATACAGCTTCTACTAACAAAGGT
>NW_007727454.1:193423-194177 GCF_000696425.1 Galeopterus variegatus | reverse complement strand
CATATGTTTTAAAAAGGGCGTGGCAATAACATCTATTTCAAAGGATTAATGCTGTGATGATTAAATGAGATGGCACAGAAAATCATTCTGTAAGCTACTTAATGTTAACTTTCAATTTAAAATACTATTGATAATTATTAAATTATCTATAAATAGTCTCATGGACAGCTATTTATTCTTATGATTTGAGGTATGATAAGTTCTAATTCTGTAGTAGCTGAAGTACTCCCTAAAACATTTACGTCAGAAGATAATTTTAGTTTTAAAGACAGGTTGTAATCCAGAAATGAAATTCCACATATAGTTTGAGATATACAGTAGTAAATTTGTCTTTTTAAAATTCATTTTTTACTATATAATGTAAAAAGAAATAAGAAATGAATCACCAGATGACAGATAACATTTGGAGAAATGATGATACATCTTCTATATACTCAGTGTTGACATACCTCTTCATGGTTACTATACCATGTGGTTCATTTTTTATTTTACTTTTTTCACTTGATGTTTTGTATGTTGACCTCCTCAGAGCAATCATTATGGCTGCATAACTGTCAATTATGTGAATGAATCATGGTCTATTTAAGCAGGCTTAATCAGTGAACATTTTGGCTGTTTTCAATTTTTTATTATAATGACTAATTTGTCTAGCCTATTAATAAGTCATCACACTGATGGGCAAAAAATTCCAGATACAACATTCCCTAAAGTAAAAGAAAAGGCCTTACAGAAACTTCATGCATAGGGGCCGGCC
>NW_007727454.1:191042-192959 GCF_000696425.1 Galeopterus variegatus | reverse complement strand
GATGACTTTTCACAAAGTGAAACTACCCAAATGAGGAAATGGGAATATTATCTGCCCCCAGAAGCTTTCTGACCCTCCCTTCCAGTCATTAGTTTCTCCCCACATGTAAAGACTACCCTGACTTCTACCTTATTGGGTTTCTGGCCTGTTTCGAATTTTCATATAAATGAAATCAAACTGTATGTACTCTGTTTAGACTGGTTTCTTCTGCTTAACATCATGTTAATAAAGATCACCATGTTATTGCATATAGTAGTATTTTGTCATTTTCATGGCTGTTAAATATTCCTTTATGTGAATATACCACAATTTTTATTAATTCTATTTATTGATGGACATTTGAACTACTTCCTACTTGTACCATTACAAACAATGCCACTATTAAATGTTGCTGTTTCTGTCATTTAACATATACCTAAAATGGAACTGCTAAGTCCTAGTACATGCTGCAGCTTTAGTAAATACTGTGAAATAGTGTGCCAAAGTAGTCTCACAAATGTACAAACCCATAAGCAGTGTATGAGAGAGAGTTCAAGTTGCTAAGTATCCTCACTAACATTTGGTTTGGGCACTTCCGTGTAGCCTGTTGTGGTAGGTGTACCTGGAATCTACTGCATTTTAATTTGCATTTCTCAGATGATTGACGAGGCCCCTTTTCCTTAGTAGCCATTTGGATATCTTCTTTTATGAAATGCCTGTTTAAGTCTTTGCCCATTTTTCAAAAATTAGGCTGCCTGTCTTTTTATTGATTTGTAGCAACTATTTATATATTCAGGATGGAAGTCTTTTATTGGATATGTATATTTAAAATATTCTTTGCCAGTATGCAACTTGCTTTTTGATATTTTTGATAAATAAAAATTCTTAAACTTTAAACTAGTTTAAATATCAATCTTTTCCTCTACTGGGGTCTTTTTTAAGAACACTTCAGTTATTCCAAGGTCTGTTACCTTCCAGAATCATTAAATTAATTGAATTAGGCATATTTATCACTCTTAATTCATACCTTATGTTTTCCAAAGTTGGTCATGAGGGATCGTCCATGTGATTTCTTCCCACTTTCCTTTACATCTGGATTCTGAGTAAATAAAGGCATAATAAAACTATTTTTCTTCTTCACTTTTGTTTTTTCCTTAGTTCTGGTGTGGAACGGCGGGGAACCCTCTCTCCTGTGTGCCTCTAGGTGGGAAGCAAGCAGGCCCTGCTCATTTCCTCCTGCTCCGCCCCACCACTACCTCAAAGATGGCTGGGTCTGCCTTGAGAGAGAAGGAATCATTGGCATGGAGAGGCCTGGGCACCAGCCGGGATGCAGCAGCCACCCACAGTTCCCCAAAGCTGGGGCTGAGGGCCCTCAGCAATGCCCAGCTGTGCCGGCCCTCATGGGGCTCATTCACTAGGCTCTGCGCAACACGGGACACATTCTTTTGAATGCCCTGAGAGTGGATAAATCATTTCCAGCTAACAGGAGATTTAATTTTAGAAAATGACCAAAAGTCATTAAGAGTCAATTCTGTTGAATAAGGAAAGTGATTGCACTGATGGAACATTGCTACTAGGGATTTTAAAACATTAAAAATAAATAAAATCCAAGCATAGTTAGAGGTAGCAACATTGCTTTTGTTTAAAGTAAACCACAGTAAAGCTTATCTGTTCACTGAAATAATCCCCTCCACGGTGAGCACGGGTTGGGGGCTGTAGCCTCTGTATTTTTCCTCACGTGGGTTAATTTTCCTTCATGTGGGTTAACTCTCCTTGCTCAAGCCCCTGTCTCATTAGGGGACTGAAACCTAATAATAGGGGTTAGACTCTCAATCAATTGTTATCCCTAAAAACACGTTAGGTGGTTCACTGCTAACGACATGGTATGAAGGGACCAGCTAGATCGAAGCTCTTGGTCTGATGAGTTTACTTAGATCG
>NW_007727454.1:168118-188815 GCF_000696425.1 Galeopterus variegatus | reverse complement strand
TCATTAGGGGACTGAAACCTAATAATAGGGGTTAGACTCTCAATCAATTGTTATCCCTAAAAACACGTTAGGTGGTTCACTGCTAACGACATGGTATGAAGGGACCAGCAGGCTCCACCCACCTGGGACTCCAGCCAAACAGAGAGGAAATGAGATGACCACACAAATGGAATAAATGTGGGTGAGCAAAACCACTTAAAATCAAAAGGTTGGAAAGGGCATCTGCACATGTCCACAGACACTAATCAAAGATACAGTTCAGGGAGGGGAGGGAAAAGGGGGGAAGTGTCCAAAAATTGATTGAAGAGCAGCCCAGAAGTTGCTGGAGGGGTAGGGGTGAGGGTGAACAGGATGATGTTCATTAACTGTGGACTGGTTTGTATTGTTCATGGCCTTTGAAGATCTATTAATGCTGATCATGAATTATTCAAAAACTATGGAATTAAGAAGCTAGGGAGATATGGTCACAGAAGTAACACTGCTCTCCAAGTTAAGAGACCCAGTTCTGCCACCAAGTAGTTACATGTCCTTTGGCAGGTCCCTGCTCTTGGTTTCAGTTTTCTTATCTGTGAAATGGACTATATTTAATCTGTGAATCCCTTTCTATTTCTAACAGCCCATTGAAAGGTGGGGGGACCATGTCATTTTTTTTCCAAAACAGGACCAATTTGAGAATAAAATGAGGCAGTTTTAATAATCATGCCAAGGGCTGGCCAGTTGGCTCAGTTGGTTCAGTTGGTTAGAGCAAAGCCTCGTAACACTAAGGTCATGGGTTCAGATCCCCATACCAGCTAGTCACAAAAAATAAAATAAAATAGAAATAATTATGCCAGAACAACAGGTATAAAGCAAGGCTATCCCAGGCAAACTGAGGTATATGGTCACCCTACTTAGTAGGCACCTACTATACCCCAAGGAAAATGCTAAGCACATTCATTACATGTATTCTCATTTAATAAATACAACCATCCCTGGAGATAAGTATAATTAAAATCCAAATTTGACATAGAAGAAAAACTGAAATATAGTGAAGTTATTGGTTAGAACACAGCCTTGTAACACCAAGGTGACAGGTTCAGATCCTCATACCAGACAGCCACCAAAAAAAAATTATGTGTGTGTGTATGTGTGTGTGTGTGTGTGTAGTAAAGTTAGATAATATGTCCAAAGTTACAAAGCTGGTTGGGGATGGAACAGGAATTCTGTCTAGCTCCAAGTCTCCTTTTTGGCTTCCTCCTTGTCCCCAACTTCTTCCACCCCATACTCCCTCTTTATATAGGAGATGGATATCTGCAAATATCTATCTCCATCTTCGACCTCAGCCTGAGCATCAGCCCCATCTCTTCCACTGAATTCATGGGAAAGACACTGTCCTAGGAACTTGGCACGTATATAAGGGCTATAGCAAACAAGAGAGATGCAGACTGTCCCTGCTGGGCTTGCAATCTAAAGGCAGAGATGAGCAATCATGATACACTGTAATAAGATGAGAATGAGGAGAGCTAAGGGCACTGTGGGGTGGCACGGGGAGGCCATCACCTGGATTTGAGGATTAAGGAGGACTTCCAAGGGACATAACACAAAAGCTGAAGCCTAAAGTTGAGTAGATGTTATCTATGTGAAACGGGGAAGAGGAAGTGTGTTGTGCCAAGGAAACAGCAGATGCAAAGGCCAAGTGTAAGAGCAGGGTACCTTCCAGTAAAGGAAGAAAGCAGGTGTGTGTATGTGTGTGCTTACACACACATGCACCGGGTAGATGAGTCACAGCTTGTGTCCAGAACACCAGAGAAAGTCTATGGGTGCGCCAGCCCCGTGGCTCACTCGGCAGAGTGCGGCGCTGGTTGCGCTGAGACCTCAGGTTCGGATCCTATATAGGGATGACTGGTGCACTCGCTGGCTGAGCGTGGTGTAGACGACACCAAGCCGAAGGTTGCGATCCCCTTGCCAGTCAGAAAAAAAAAGAAAAAGAAAAGAAAGTCTATGGGCTACGTCTCTGAATGTGAACTTTATCCTCCGAACTATGAAGGAACATTTGAATGGGTGATGAGAGGAGAATGACATGACCAGAGGCACATTTGTGGACTATCACTACTGGGGGTGGTGTGAATGAGGGGTCAGAAGGGCAGGGCAGCAGCTGAGAGCTGGAAAAGCTCATTCAGGGACTCAGTGCACTTATCCAGGCCACAGCAGCTCAGATGTAAAGAAAGGAGCAGATTCAAGAACTCTTAAGAAAATCTCTCTTGTGTCTATTAAATTCTTCCAGCTTGAAAGAGAGTTTCATTTTCATTTTTCTTTAGGGCTTTCCAGGAAAAAGCCAGCACAAGTGGAACACGGTTCTGCATTGCTGTGTGACGGTCCAGGAAAGAAGCAGCTGGAGTGGCGTGCTGCCCTGGACACATCGCACATTCTCGGCGTTGGATTTAAATATCTGTACGTATCTGGCACAGATGTACTTGTCTCAACAGTAACTTGCCTTTACTTGCCCACTGAACCAAAACCATATTTTAAAAATTAACATAGCAGTGTTAAAACCCCAATACTTAACAGCCCAGTTTATTAAAATCATAGGCTCCATTTATTTTACCCTAATGCCTTATTTCAGTGACTCAGATTTTAGAGAAAGTGAAAAATAAGAAACGGGGCGATGAGTTTTGCTCCACTACATCTCTGCAATGTGAGGTTTCCTGACCATTTTACCCACTGGGGAAATTATCATTAGGATCTCTTTAATGAACAGCAAAAGAAAGATGAGCTTAATTTATTTCTTCCAAAATATTCAAGACCTGTGGTTGCCTTTCCAGTTGGAATGATCTAAGATGGGGCGAAGACTTCTCCAAACACACGAGGGGAAATGACTGGCCCAGAGTAGCCAGTGAGAGTTCACTGAGGACAAAAGGCAGAAATCAAGCTGGGCGAACCGAATGTGATTTCACAGGCTATGTGTGGTTGGAAATAAGTAGTTGGTGAGGAGGAGGATTAGATTATTACTATTATAGAAATTTTAAAGAGAATCCAAAATTATATGATAAACTGTAAGGGCAGTAATGCTGTAATCAACCTTTTGGTTGATGCCAAACTATTCCAGCTGCCCCTCTAACATGCAGTTTGAGAGGAACTGACATTGGCACCAGTTCCAGGGACAAGTTCTCATTGGCATTAGTAAGCCAATGTTATCTTATACCCTTGCCAAACCACTGTTTCAGGAAGGACACTTACTTACCCAGCCACAGTGACAAGCATAGGGTGGACACAGAGCTAAACTGCCCAGTCAGAGCTAGGCATAAACTCTGGTTTGCTGTTTGGGGCACATACACTGTCTCAGTCTCTCTAGAGATGAACCAAGAAACATGTACCTCATGGGCCTGTTGGCAGTCACCCTGCAACCACCAAAGAAAGATGAACCACACTTGGGATGATACTAATAGTGTAGGAGGCACAGCAGAAAACTAGGTCTCTGACGACACCACTGAGCCTCTGGATTAAGCCCACACTGAAGCACAGCCTGCAAATGAACTTGCCACTTACCTAGCCCAACAGCTTTCTTCATTATTTAAGCCATTTTAAATTAGGTTTTCCATGTCTGGAAACTAAATAGACTCTAGAAACAGACTACCAGTTGAATGGCTAAACTTTTGTAGGGTCTAGAGGCAATCACCAACGTTAAATGGTCACTTTGGATCCGAGGGCAGCCACCCCCATATGATCTTCCCTTTGCCTGGATCCCTGAGCCCTAGAAGACAGGTGGCAGTGGCAGGGAAGGCTGCCATGCTGAGACCACGTGGATCTCTTCTGGGCCAGAATAAACCCTCATCACCCTACAATGGTAACATCAAAAGACCCACTATCCCCTTTCCTTTCCAATCTATGATATTTTTGTTAGGAAGCAGAGTAAAAAACTCAATGAGAGCCCAAACCGTTCATTCATGCATTCATTCAACAACTATTTATAAAGGTCTTACTAAATCCCAGGCACTGTATAATCCAGAAGAATAATGGTTTTCAAGACTAATATGGTTCCTGTCTTCATGGAATCTACAGACTAGTTGTGAAGACAGACACTGAACAAATCATTGCAAATGTGTTAAAAAAAAAAAAAAACCACAAAACCAAAAAAAACTTCACAAAAGAAGATGTAACAGGTTACCACAGACAATATAAAGCAGATAGCTAACCTATTCCAGGCAGGGGTCAAGGTGGGACTCATTCAGGACATCATATTGAGGCAAAGCTAGAATTTAAAAAAACTAGGTAGGGGTTAGCTGGAGCAGATGTAAGAATGGAGTGTTCTATGCAGAGGGAAAGGTTAACACAGACAATATAAAGCAGATAGCTAACCTATTCCAGGCAGGGGTCAAGGTGGGACTCATTCAGGACATCATATTGAGGCAAAGCTAGAATTTTAAAAAACTAGGTAGGGGTTAGCTGGAGCAGATGTAAGAATGGAGTGTTCTATGCAGAGGGAACAGAATGTGAGGAAGGCCGTGGCATATAAAGACGTTTGTGGCTGAAGTAACAATGTAGGAGATGGTGGAACATGGAAACTGGGGAGATCGGAGACTGAGAGACAGACAAGAATGCAATGTCCTTGAGAGACTGGTTAAAGACTTTGCTATTTATCCCAAGTATAATTCGAAGCCACCGAAGAAATTTAAAAAGTGAAGTGACGTGATCAGATTTTTTTTACACTTGTGCTGATTTTAGAGTGGAGATTAAATTTGGGCAAGAGAAGTGTAGGTGAGAGTTGGGATTGGTCTAGACTAGGCCACAGCCAGAAAGAAGGGAAGTGGACAGATGGGAGACACATTTCGGAGATGCCACCACTGGGGCATGCAGGCTGTGTGGGGAGGAGGGAGGGTGAAGCACTTGGGGGGCTGGAACCCCTCCCCTCCCCTGGGTGTGCACTGGGGAGATGCTTCCCAGTGAAGCAGCATTAGAGCCACTTCTACCCCCCACCCATCCACCTTTAACTACTTCTCATGTCATTTTGCAACAGATTTTTATTTCCCAAGCAATATGAAGATAGAAATGAAGTGGAAGAAACATTTCACAAATGAGAAATGATTAGAAACAGAGTATGAGGGGCTCTCTTTTTCCTGTCCGAACAAGCATAAGGCGGAATTGTATACCTGCTTCAGGTGTGCATTTAAGCCTTCATGCGTGGCCTTCAGTAGTGCCCTCACTGTGAAACTATCAGGATCTTCTTTATCTCGAATTTGAGATTCTTTTAACAGTGACTCCAGCTTTTTCCTTATGAAGGATTCCACCTGATGCTCAGTGGTCCCATTATTCTGCAAGGAATTAAGTAATGTAAATGATTTTCCTTAAGAAACACAGATTCCATTAGAACACGCCCTTTGATCAAGCCACATTACTTCTATAATTTTATTATCTCTCAATTATCTATAAGAAATTAAGTTCATTGTATCATTTTGCCCCTCCCCCAAACCCTATAATAATAATAATGATTACTATTTATTATGAATTCACTCTCTGCCAGCTACGCTTCATGTGACTTCACTCAACCCTAAAGAACCTTATTATCATTTTCATTTCAGTGACATAGAATCTGACGCTTACAGAAATTAAGTTAATCAAGGTTACAAAGCCAGCAAGTAGCTGAGGCAATATTCAAACTCAGGGCTCCAAAGCCCTCCCCACCGTGCTACTTTATGCTTTCAATAGAAGGCAGGCCAGGGAAAGTTTTTGTACACTAAGTTTTCTTTCCTTTTTTTTTAGCAGCTGGCCAGTACAGGGATCCAAACCCTCAAGCTTGAGGTTATCAGCACCGCGCTCTAACCAAGTCTGCTAACCAGCCAGGCCTGGAGACTAAGTTCTGTAAACCTACGTAGGTAAATTTGAGCTAAAATAAGCTATTTTTTTTTCCTTTTTGTCTTTTTTTGTGACCAGCAACGGATCGCAACCCTCAGTGTCGCGCCCATACCAGACCAGGACCAGCAACGGGATCGCAACCCTCGGTGTTGCGCCCGCACCTCGCTCAGCCAGTGAGCGGCCGGTCTGTACGTGGGATCTGAACCCTCGGCAGGAGCGCCGCTGCACTCCCAAGCGGCACACTGTAGCAGTGCGCCACCGGGCCGGCCCAAAATAAGCTATTTTTTAAAAAGTCACTTTCTTCATTGAGGGAAAAAGAATGATATGGATATTTCCAAGGGTAAGGATAATTCTCAGATAAAATTTCTTTCCTATCTCCCACCCCACTGTGTAACTAGAGAGAAGTCAGTATTTACCTGTGCCAAGTTTTGTATGATTACTTGAAGACCACAACTAATTTCTTTTTTTTTTTTCCTTTTTGTCTTTTTTCGTGACCGGCAACGGATCGCAACCCTCAGTGTCGCGCCCGTACCGGACCGGGACCGGCAACGGGATCGCAACCCACGGTGTTGCTCCCACACCTCGCTCAGCCAGTGAGCAGCCGGTCTGTATATGGGATCCGAACCCTCGGCGGGAGCGCCGCCGTGCTTCCCAAGTGGCACACTGTAGCAGTGCGCCACCGGGCCGGCCCATCCACAACTAATTTCAAGTGTTTTGGATAGCAGAGGTAGGCCCATGTTCAGATGATGAGTCATGCAACTTGTGGGTGACTAATGAACACAAATTTTCTTCAAGTCTTACTTAGCACAGCTTTGGGGCCACCTCACTCTGCCCCAAACCAGTGGGCCAGTCTCTGTTCACTCTCCTCTGCTCTTCAGCTGCCTTCACCTCTCCCTAAGTTCTTCAACCACGTGCCAAAGCCCAGCCCACCCAAAGGTGAGGAAAGGGTACTCCTCCACAAGAATAATCCCTACATTCTCCACCAAAAGTTTAAGGCTATTTTTCTACTTGCAAATTTATTACTAAGTGTCATTATATTTGAACCCTGCAGAATGGGTAGCTTTCATTTTTACAAAATCCTATAAGAGCAAAGCAATATAAATGCCCTACAAAAATTTAAAAAATAAAAAGGTTATTGAATACCCCTGAACAATATCTCATGCATTAACATCTTTAATATACCCAGTTAACTTCACTGGAAACCCTCAGGTCCTGAAGGAGATGCAAAGATGGAAATAAGTTGGCATTTGATACCAGAAGCGAACACCCCATCACACCAGCAAAGGTGTGTTCCCAAATATCCTGCCCTGGTCTGCACAGATGCCTACAAAAGCACAGATGACCAGGACAACAGGGGTTCTGAGAAGGAACATGGAATTCCTGTCTGAGAGGCAAAGAAGGCCTCAAAGAAGAGGTGAGACTGGACTGGGGCTCTCACGGTACCTGACATTTCCACAGTGATGAAGAGAGGAGCTTTCCTGTCATCCACAGCTCTAGCAAAGGACTTACATGAGTAACACGTGTTCTATAAACACCAGGAACACATGAGTTTTCCTACAGTGGGAGTTCACAGAAGAGGGTAGTGGCAGATAAAGTAGCTTGAGGAGCGGAGGGACTTGAAAGCAGGAGACACTCAGCGCCTCTGGGTGGACGAGTGCCTGAACAGTACTTTAAAGAGAATATTAATTTGGCAGCATGTGCTGAAAGATGAAGGGTGTCTGCAGGTGGAAAGCCAAGTGCCTTGGTCCCCACTGTGGGCACTAAGCACCTCAGCTAGTGTACTGAGGGATTTAATACAGATGAGAGAGAGTTTGGGAGCAAAATTCATTTTGCATGAAACAAACGCATACTGAGCTTCTGCTCTGTGCCAGGTAAGAAATATTAATAAGGAATAACCCCACTGTCACAGAACCCTCAGTGTCATGGAGAAGACCAGCACATGGATGGATAATTACACAAGCAGGTATAGGTAGAGTGACAGGTGTGGAGGTATCATGGGCAAACAGAGGAGGGCACCTTGCCCTGCCTTGGGAATTTGGGAGAGACTTCCAGGAGCGGAGGACTCCTGAGCCGAGCCTTAAAAGATGAGTGTATTAGTTTACTGTGCTGTGACAAATTGCCGCAAACTTGGTAGCTTAAAAAAACAGAAATTAATTTTCTTATAGGTTTGGAGGCCAAAAGCATAAAATCAAGGTGCTGACAGGGCTGCCTTCCCTCTGGAGGCTCTAGAGGAGGGACCTTCCTGGCCTCTTCCAGCTTTTGATAGCTCCAGGCATTCCTTGGCTTGTGGCAGCATCACTCCAATCCCTGCCTCTGCCTTCAGATGGTCTTCTCCTGTGTGTCCCCCCAATCCCATCCATGTCTTCTCCTTTTCTTATGAGAACACTCGTCACTGGATTAGTGACCACTTGGTTAATCCAGGATTATTTTATCCTGAGATTATTTACTTAATTATATCCACAAAGACCCTTTTTCCAAATAAGATCACATTCACATGTACCAGGGTTGGGACACCTATCTTTTGGTGGCCACAAATCAACCCATTCCAACGAATGAGGGCAGATCATCTGGCAAAGCGTAAGGCGGGGCAGCATTTCAACGTGAACAAAAGCATAGAGAAAACAGTATCAAGAAGAACTAGGCAACCATATGAATGTGGAAAAAAGAGCCATGGGGGAAATACAGAAAAAGCAACTGAGACTGTATGTTGTGCTAAGGCTCATGAAGCACTGTGACGTAACGATACTTTGTGTGAGCCACCCCATACGTTTAAGGTAAGCACTAGGATTAGCCAAGTGTTACTCATGACACAGAGGCAGAAAGATTCAGCACCCGTTCAAACACACATGCCTGTGAAATGGCTGAACTGGAACTCGAATCTAAGACTTCCCACTCAAAATTGTGTCTATTTTTCCATTCGATGCTGCAGCCATCCCTTTTACATTATTGCAGAAAAAGATACATTCTTGAGTGAAATTAGTCATGAGCAGGCTCATATTTTAAACAACCATTTTTCCTCTCGTGGAACCTGGAAAACACATCACTGCAATCCCTCTGTGGAAAAGAGTGAGTAGGTTTCACTTAAGGTCAGAAGCTGATCCAAGGAAAGAACTCCAGGTCTCTACCCTCCGACACATTTGATCAAGTGACCCAGAGCCTAGTGGGGAGCACATTGATTGGGAGGAAAAAAAGGGAACGAATGTAGAGTTCCCAGTGTGCCCAGTGTCACACAGAATTCTCCACAGGAGCATTCGTTTCCTTCCCTCACTTGGGGGTAGGCAGTAAGGAGATGTGGCCATTATGCCAAGACACTTCCACCATCAGCAAAGCAAGACTCAGTACAAAGCCAGGCTGACCAGTGCTGTGAAATAATGAATGCTTAATACAAAGCCTATACTTATTCACTTCGCATCCTCTAAACACTGAGAGCTGCAGAAGGAATGATATCTCTGCCTCTCGATTTTTTTCTTCTCTGTAATTTGCAGCACAATAAAATTACCAGCCATGCAAAACAAATAAATGCATGGCTGAGGTTTCATTAATGTAGTATCACTGGGTTGTGGAATCTAATAGCACCAATGAAGGAAAGCTGAGACAGACACTGGACCTCGAGGCCTAGCAGCCGCCAGCCATGCAGCTGCAGCAGGGACCACAGCTGAAAGCCACATGTCCCCTGGGCCAGGGGAGGGGAAGAATGCTGCACCCAGGGGTGAGAGGAATGCAGCCATTTAATATGCTCAGGAGTAGCTTGCACCAGAGAAGTAATCAGGATCCCCGATTCCCTTTTCTGAAAGGTAAGTCGAATCTAGGAATCTCTCTGCCACAAATAAACAAACATTCTTGTTTTGTATCCAGCATGAAACTAAAGCATCATTGGAAAAGCAGAGGGCAGCCCAAACCACGTCTATTATTCTAGACTGAGAAGAGGCAAGAAAGGGGTGGGGTTAGGTTGAAGGCGTGTGCTCCGTACGAAGGACCCTTTCAAACGGTGATGCTCTACCTCCACTACACACTGGAATCGCCAGGGGAATGTTCAAAAGTCCCAGGCCATACCTCGACCAATTTCATCAGAATTTCTGGGCTTGGACCCAGGCATTGAAATTTTTCAAAGCACCCCTATCACTCCAGTGTGCAGCCAAAGTTGAGGAGGACTTTTGCTTTAAAAAAACAAAAACAAAAAACTGAAATATCTCAACATCCCCAAATGTCTTTTCTCCCCCTTGGGCGAGTCTGGAGACAGGAGATCTTGCATTAGCTCCCCTCTGTGAGTGCCCTGTAGCTTTCCGAGCTCGTTACCTGAAGGTCTTGGGCTGAAGAATAGCTGCTTTTCAGCCATTCGAGTCTGTGTGTTCACTCCTGTCCTCCCTCTACTGTCTCCTGCCTGCTCCTTTAGGTCACTTAAAACATGTTCTTCTGTTCAAGGACCAGTCGTATCATGTACTAGAAACAACTGGAATCTTCCAGGGATCTTCCAGGTCACCTTCTCCATCCCCCAACCCTCATTGTCAGGAGGAAACAGCGTGCCCAGACTGTGGGCATTTCATCTCAGCAAACAGTTTCAGTGGCAAGACCTCACAGCCTCAAGAGGTAACTCATCCCTCCTATGAAGGCTGAGAAGTTTTAAAACAACAAGACTCATGATCCTTCTTAAAATGCCTCAAAGAATAAAATGACTAACTTAGGAAAGATGAACCTGCAGCTAAGGTAGCAGGAATGGAAGAAAACTATAAAAATGTTTAGTGAGAGATACACAGACTGAGTAATGGTTTTAGAGCAGTAGCATAAGACATAAGTTACTACATGTTATTGGAAGAGGGCTCATTTAGAACTTGCTGGAAGGCTCAGTGTTTATAAGATGAGCTTCAGGTAGGAGATGGGGGGCTGATATTTGTGCCAAAGAGGCTGGTGAAACACAGGTTCAGACACCTCAGGAAAAAAGATACAAATAGCTCGCAGAAGAGGGAAAAAATCAGTGAAGTTGAAGTACAGAGTAGAAAGTCTGTAAGACACACTGACATCAGAGGACTCCATAAAGATGAATAATGGTGAGCTGGCCTCACTGAATCAGATCGGTTAGATTGTTGTGCCGTGGTTGAAAGGAAATTGCCTCCTGTGTCTTTGAGCTGGATGATTCTTGGGTCACAGAACACACTGACTTTACTTGGTGGCTTATATATTATAAGCCAGATTTTTTCTATGGCTGAGGCCAAAAAATAACATGAGGGAGAAGCTTAAAGGATTCAGTTAAATCAACAACAGAGAGTATTTATTACATAAGCAAAAAACGTACGGTGTGCTTTGAATAGCTTACTTAGAAGTAACAGGAGATTGGAGGAGTCTTGTTCTGCTCTGCTTCTAAAGCCAGGGAAATGCTGTGCGAGCACAAATCCTGCTTCTGACCTTTGCACTTGGGGTTCCCACCACATGGAACATTCTTCCTGGAGGAGTCTTGTTCTGCTCTGCTTCTAAAGCCAGGGAAATGCTGAGCGAGCACAAATCCTGCTTCTGACCTTTGCACTTGGGGTTCCCACCACATGGAACATTCTTCCCAAGGTATCAGCATGGCTAATTCTTCACTTCTGTCCAGGCTTTGCTCAAATGTGTCTTCCCTGTGAGGCCTTTCCTGGACACCCCACCTAAAATCTCAGTAGACCCTCATATACACACATGCACAAGTATGCACATGTGCATTTGGACACATGCATACACATCCCCTTTTCCCTGAAGCACTTAGCACTGTCTAGTATGCAAGTTATTTTATGTACTTGGTGTTGTTCTTGTCTATCCTCCTCCTTTTTCATTAATATGGAAACTCCACAAAGGCAAGGATTTCTGTCTGTTTTGTTTACAGATATATCCCCCAACACCTGCAACAGTGATGGGAACATCTCCACCAGGAGATGCTCAATACAAATTTGTTGAACACATACATGAATCTTATATAACCTCATGAGAGTTAGTGTTCCAATGTCCATGAATGCTAAATTAAATCTTTATTTATGGCAATAATTTATATATAACTTATAAACCTAACCACATTCTGTTAACTTAAAACTGAGGTTAAGAGCTCCCTCTAAAGTAATTATTGCTTCACATAAACAATGCACAGTACATGCCCTTTTTTGCAGAAATATGACCAGGCATTCAGTTTAGGTCAGGCTATTTAAATTCATCACTCAGATAGGGCATTTGAGCCCTCTGCTGACAATGGGACTATAAATTGGTTGATTATAAGATAACGCCTTGGCTTTCTAAACACAGCATTGCCTTTTCTCAGAAGAGCTCTAAAATATAAAAAAAAAAAAAGGTTTGAAACAGTGAAGTAAAAACTTCACATATTTCTACCACACTGTTCATTTCTTTATGTATTTTCTTTCCCAAAGTACAGCAAAGAATCTTACAAATAACGTTCGCCACTTTCAGTCAGGGTCAAATCAAAGAATCCAATGAAAGATCATGTCTAACTTCATGGTAATCATGTTCTAAATTACGTACTTATACAGGTTCCTAGAAATAAGCTTGAAAATAAGAGGAATCCTGTTGGATACCTCTCAAGTGAAATTACTGATTTGTTCCCATAAGACCATAGCTAGCTCTTTTGTAACGACACATATTCAGCTTAGGAAGTTGGAAGGCTCACTGATGTTGGAAGATCCAGCTGGGCAAGTTTAGGAACTCAGAGCAATAAATGACTACACTGTGACAGAAGTTAAATTTCTACCACTCATTTTCACTAAAAACAGCATTCCCTAAACACATGACTTGGTCAAGTCTGTTTTCTATTTTCAAATGATAGGGTACACTGAGGCTGACAATGAAGAGATCTGGAATACAAGATGCAAAATAATGAAAATCAGACAAAAAAACTTGGTTTATTAAAAAAAAAAAAGCTTTAAAAAAAGCTAAATTACCCATAACCACAAATAATTAATTATAAAATGGCAAATATGTAGAAAAAAAAAACTATTTAAAATATTAACTGCATTTCAGTTATGTAAATCTGTTGATTAATTTTCTGTAATCATAATCCTATTATTTAGGGGTAGTTAGTTAAGGTAATATAAACTGTTAAAAGGCAAGAGATTAGTACGGAAGGGAATTTTTCCTTTTCACTCCAAGCTGCATCTTCTCCACTTCACCCTTTTAAGTGTCTACTGAGACTTTGGCCGTCATTAAGCTCTTGTCCCCTTTGAAAATCATGCCAGCTCCCTTTGATACCTAAAGGCAAGACATCACAGTATTATCTAGAAAGAGCAGACTGTTGTTAACAATGTGATCATTGAATTCAGGGCAATGATGTAAATTAGAAGAATTTGTTCAAAATATCTCTGTTTTTTCTAGAGGGCAGAGTAATAGTCCTGATGTCCAGAGGAATACCACTTTTCTGTAGAAATGAAATTCTAAACCGTATAATAACCTATCCTAAGCGTGTACTACTATCAGGTTGTCTCATGATTCTGGCAATCATCCGAGTTACAGAAGGCAGGGGGCACCTCTATTTAAGCTTTAGGCAGCCATGTGCCTCATAATGATATTTCCATCAATAAGGGACCACACAGACGACAGTGGTCCCATGAGATTATAATGGAGCTAAAAAAAAACTCCTACCGCCTAGTGGCATAACAGTGCATCGCATTATTCATGTGTTTGTGGTGATGCTGGTGGAAACCTCTGTGCTGTCAGTCATATTAAAGTATAGCACATATGATTATGTTCAGTACACAATACTTCATAATGACAATAAATGTTACTCATATATGTACTTACTATAATTTTTATCATTTTAGAGTGTACCCCTTCTACTTATTAAAAAAAAAAGTTTACTGTAAAACAGCCTCATGCAAGTCCTTCAGGAGATATTTCAGAAGATGATATTGTTAGCACAGGAGATAACAGCTCCATGAGTGTTATTGCCCCTGAAGACCTCCCACTGGGACAACATCAGGAGGTGACAGGCAGGGACACTGATGACCCAGATCCTGTGTAGGCCTAGGCTAATGTGTGTGTTTTTGTCTTAGTTTTTAACAAAAAAGTTTAAAAAGTAAAAAAAAAAAAAAATTAATAGAAAAAACTTATAGAATAAGGATATAAAAAAAGAAAATATTTTTGTCCAGCTGTACAATGTGTTTATGTTTTAAGCTAAGTGTTACTACAAAAGAGTCAAAAAGTTTTTTAAAAGGTTTTAAAGTTTGTAAAGTAAAAAAGTAAAACAGTAAGCTAAGGTTAATTTATTATTGAAGAAAAAATTTTTTATAAATTTAGTATAGCCTCAGTGTACAGTGTTTATAAAGTTCAGTCGTGCGCAGTAACATCCTAGGCTTTCACACTCACTCACCACCCGCTCATTACTCACCAGAGCAGCTTCCAGTCCTGCAAGCTCCATTCATGCTAAGTGCCCTATACAGGGGTACCATTTTTCATCTTTTATACCATATTTTTACTGTACTTCTTCTATGTTTGGATACACAAATACTTACCCTTGTGTTATAATTGCCTGCAGTGCTTGGTACAGAAACCTGCTGTACAGGTGTATGGCCTAGGAGCACTAGGCTACACCACGCAGCTAGGCGTGTAGTAGGCTACACCATCTAGGTTTGTGTGAATACCCTCCATGATGTCTGCACAGTGATGAAACTGCCCAATGACACATTTCTCAGACTATATCCCCGCTGTTAAGCACTGCATGACTGTATTTCCCTCAGATCACCTAGCTAAATGGTGCTTTTCAGCAAAGGCTGCTCCTTGATCTAGGAAAGGGGTCTGAAGCACCAGCCAGGCAATGGACTTCTATGCCCCTTTATTTCAGATGTGGCAAATTAAAGGTTTAGCTAAGAGTCCCATGTCTGGAAGGGCTTGGTCCAGGAACATTTTCTTAGGGAGGGGACAGGCATCCTAGAGAAGCAGACCCACGTGCAGCTGGGATTGTTA
This sequence comes from Galeopterus variegatus, assembly GCF_000696425.1. Taxonomy (NCBI): domain Eukaryota; kingdom Metazoa; phylum Chordata; class Mammalia; order Dermoptera; family Cynocephalidae; genus Galeopterus; species Galeopterus variegatus. The sequence goes on along the minus strand of NW_007727454.1, from coordinate 174,058 downwards.
GTGCCAACCTTGACAGCACAGTGGGGTTGCTAGCAGGAGCAGGGGAGGTGATGCTCAAGCCAGTTTATTTCATCAAAGACAGTGACATTTCCAACTGCACTTGGATTTTACAATTTGTAATAGGAGGGAATTTGTCTTTGGAGAGGGTGGGATGGATTAATCCCTAACATTCCTTCTAACTCCAAAACAAAAGAATCCTTGACTCATTCATTCCACAAATATTTGAGTGTCTGTGTGCCAGCACACAAAGAAATTTTCAATAAAAATATCCATTTTACACTACAGCCACCATATTTGTGGGGACTCCAGCACAGCAGCAATTTGGAACCACACTTTTACTGTAGTACATTGAGGGTAAAAATATGGCCAGGCCTGTCACTTACATAGTGGAGCTTGAACTTGCAGTCTTACAGCCACCATATTTGTGGGGACTCCAGCACAGCAGCAATTTGGAACCACACTTTTACTGTAGCACATTGAGGGTAAAAATATGGCCAGGCCTGTCACTTACATAGTGGAGCTTGAACTTGCAGTCGTCTTCAATTTCATCTGCACTGTCCTCATCAGAAACTTCCCCCTCATCTGCATCATCCCCAAGGTGATAAGGCAACTTCTTGCCCTGAAATGGAACAAAACATTCCATTTAAAAATGAAAATCAATTCCCACTAGCCAAAAGGTAGAGGTAACCCAAGTGTCCATCCACGGATGAATGGATAAACAAAATGTGGTATATACATACAATGGAATATTATTCAGCTATTAAAAAGAATGAAGTTCTGGCACATGTTACAACATGAACGAAACTTAAAGGCATTATGCTAAATGAAATAAGCTGAAACAAAAAGACAAGTACTGTATGATTCCACTTACGAGGTATCAGATCATAGAGACAAAAGGGGGATGGTGGTGGCCAAAGGCTGGGGGAGGGGGGATATGGAGTTGTTACTGAATGGGTACAGAGTTTTAGTTCTGCAAGATGGAAAGAGTTCTGGAGATTTGCTATACAACAATGTGAATGTATTTAACAAGATGGTAGGTAGATTTTATGTCATACGTATTTTACCACAATTAAAAATTATTTTAAAAAGTGAAAAATGAAAAAAAAAATGTGGCATCTTTTGGCCAATCATTACTTCAGACCGACTAGAAGGCAGTGTGAATTAGGGGAAAAATAAGGGGAGAAGGGACTTTCAAGAAAAAGAAGTCTTATTACTTGTAATTAAATATAACTAATTAGGAAGACTATATATGTATATAATTTTTAAATCAGACCAGGCTTCATTTCAAGAAGACATGATTCATTGTAATAAGCATCACCCCATCCCATTATGGATAGCTCTGAATGTTGGTGTCCCCAAAATCCACATATTGAAACCTAATACCCAATGTGACAGTACTAAGAGGTGAGGCCTTTGGGAAGTGATTAAGTCATGAGGGCTCCACCAAGCTCCTTTGCCCCTTTGTCATGTGAGAATGCACAGCAGGAAGGACCTGGGAGGAAGGAACCTTCACCAGACACCACCTCTGCCAGTGCCTTGATCTTGAACTTCCCAGACTATAGATCTGTGAGCAGCAAATTTCTGTTTATAAATCACCCAGTCTAAGGTGTTTTGTTATAGCAGCCAGAAGGGATTAAGACAACAACTGCTAAAGCCCCTCTCCTAGGGAGCTTGTTCTCCTGGGCAGGTTAAACGTGTCCTTAACACGCACTTGCTGCACCCACTTGCAATTAGCAAGCCCCCCCTCTCTCAGACAGTGCAAGAGACCCTTGTCCAGCTAGAGCTCTTCCTACAGGATCAGGCCACTCTTAACTCACTCACCAACACACTTTAGAAATCAGGGGCTTTTTCGGTGTTAGGGGGGAGGGTAGGGGGTAGAGAGGAATGGGTAAAGGGGCATGATAATCAAGTACAATGTATTTTGAGAAGTAAAATTAAATTTTTTAAAAAAAGAAGAAGAAAAAGAAAGAAATCAGGGGCTTTTTGACAAGGGAAAATTCTTATAATAAAATGGTAAGATGCTCAAGTTATAGAATTGTGAGGCTACTTCAAAACGTTCATGGAAAGATTTGTATTATCTTGTAATCCTATTTTTCCATGAACTTTTAAGGTATCCTCTTATATACATAATATGATCTTAGGGATGTATAAAAATAAATGAAAAAAGCCTGGAAAGAAATATGGTCATTGTTAAGAGTAGTTATCTCTGAGTAACATTATTATGGGTGATAGTTATTTTCTTCTTCTCTACATTTTCCAATTTATATTCAGAAAAAGTTAAAGAAAATTAAAAAGGGCAGCAGAGGGGAAGGCCCGGGGGCCTGATAAGGGCTTCCAGGGCAGCTAACTATCTGTATCAGTAAGGCTTCTTATTTGCAAGCATGAAGGAATATTAATAGGATACTGAATTGCTCGCAGAATCTCTTAGAAGGTGGGACGATCAGGCTCCAACGCGAAGTGGCCACAACTGCTGAGGTAGGAGCCTCCTCTCCTGCCTCATGATATTTATGGCCTTCTGTCATCTCCTCCCCTTGAGTGTGAGCTGGACCTAGTGACCCGCTCCTAATGGACAGAATACAGCAGAAGTCACAGGATGACACCCTGCAATTCAGTTATAAAGACTGTGCCTTCTTTCTTGCTTGCTTCCCTCACAACTTTCCTTTCTTGGAGCTCTCTCTCTCACTCTCTTGCTCACTCTCACTCTCTTACTCTGGAGTTGTAGGCTCTGCTCTGTAAAGACCCAATGGCAAGGAACTGAGAGAGGCCTCTAACCAATAGTCTGCAAGAAACTGGAACATGCCAGTCACAACCACTGAAGTGATCTTGGAAGCAGAGCCTCCCCCAGTCCAGCCTTGAGATGACTGCAGCCTCAGCTGACACTTTCATGACAGCCTCGTGAGACCTTGAGCAGAAGACTCAGCTAAGCTATATCCAGGTTCCTGATCTACACAGACTGTGGAATTATAAATATTTGGGTTTTTTTTAAGCTGTGAAATTTGGGGGTAATTTGCTATGCAGCAACAGATACCTATTACAATCATCAACCACAGTCATGGGGAGAACTAATCCACTGGAGATAACGTTTCTAACACAATGAAGCACAGAGCTCATGGCTTTCAACTCCATCATCCGCACAAAGGACACCAAGAACTACTGCCAGAAATGCTGCTCCTGGGCCCTGAATGTACCTGCCACTACTTCCACTACTCCTCACTAGGATGGGCTCAGCTTGGTCCACCTTCACTAGTTTCTGCTTCAGTGTCTGGGCAAGTCTACTTGGTTGGTGGCATCCAGATGGGGCCCCCATGACCTAGCTCTAAAAAGCAAATGTCTAGTTTTTTTAGCTCCTGTAAGGGGATTCCTTAAAACATAGGGATGGGGAATTCCTTAAATATGGAAGGATGTCCACATGCTTGTCAGACAAAGATAAATTTCTAAATATCACCCCAGACTGCTATCCAGGCTAATCTCTACACTCAAGTTCCAGTGACTTTTAGTATTCCTCCCCACACCACTGTTACCCCTTCAGCATCTGGATCTCCTCCTTTGCCCACCTCCTTCCTCCATAGGACTACCAGCTTATGCAGGTTTTAAGAGAAATCTCCTCCCAAATTTCTTGCACCTTCCTTCACACCCAAAACTCTTGACCTTGGGTACTTAGCACAGTGATAGTTTCAAGCTGATTAAATAATTTATGTAATGAAAACAAAACCTATATGAAGAATCTAACTATTGGGATTTGGGTAAATATTTTCTCCAACTTACAAAGGGGCATTTATAAGATTAAAAAGGTGGGATGTAATGTGAGTATCATTAATAATAATGCATCTCAGGATTAAGACACATATTTCTATATATTATGTTAGGTCTTATTGATGCAGAAACCTCCTACGAAATGAGTTTTTCTTTATTTTAGGGGGTATTAGTAGATGCCCCCTAAATTATGATAATACGGCAGCACCAGAAATAAAGTAGTAAATTAAGTGGTGACCAGACATACTCAGAATTGTACAGACATCAACACAAAGACCTCCTTTATTTATTCAACATAAACTGTTTACTCAACTTTGTTTGGGGCACAATAGCAGACACCAAGATGGACCTATACACAAGAAATTTAAAATGTGGTGACAGCAATTCCCTCTTTTGAAAGAGCATCAAAATCAATATTTTTTAAAATGTTCAGCAGAAGAGAATTAACAAACATGAGAAATAACATCACCAAGTAAGAAATAATAATCCCCAAGCTATACACAGGAGGGAAAGAAAAATGTAGCCCTGCTGAGCAGGAAAACAAGAGCACCGAGCTTCAATCCCCTTCATTTAAGGGTGGTAAAGAGGGAGAGAATAAAAAGAGAATGCTGCCTTCTCAGTATTCACAAGGCACCCTCGTTTTCAGTCTTTTTAAATCTAATTAAAAGATCCTGCATCACGAGGGCCATATTTTCGGCTGGCTTTTTACACATTCTTTGTTCTCTAAGGATACTCTATTCATGCAGACAGGAAGAAAAGCAGTGCAACAGAGCATTGCTTCTTCACGCCTTTCATCAATGTTGTCACTCCTAAGGAAAATCATAGAATGACTTAGGTAGAGTCTTGTGTGGCTAAACAAATCTAACCGTGGTTCAGCATAGATGTGACTGAAGAATGGCCTGGGTGTCCCCTGGGGGTCCCTTCCTGCTCTACATACTACTTCATGCAGGAGCTACACTCCAGAATTAGATTCATTCATCCATGGTATATGGAAATACTGCTAGAGACAGGGACCACGGCCACCTCTCAGGTTCGAGCCATCTGGCTGCAAGGCCCCAGAAGAGAGGTAACAACTCTGCGATTCACATCTGTAAAAGTAGAACCTTGGATCATGTAGCTAAAGTTATTTTCAGCAATAAGAGTCTGTGGAAAATTACTAAGTTATTATTTTTGTTCAAAAGCAACTTTTTATTTTTCAGGATATATATATATATATATATATGTAAATGTATATGTACACATGGTTGGAAAGTATGTGTGTAACAGTTATAATTCACATCTGTAAAAGTAGAACCTTGGATCATGTAGCTAAGGTTATTTTCAGCAATAAGAGTCTGTGGAAAATTACTAAGTTATTATTTTTGTTCAAAAGCAACTTTTTATTTTTCAGGATATATATATATATGTAAATGTATATGTACACATGGTTGGAAAGTATGTGTGTAACAGTTATAATAATAAACAACTTGTCAGTCTCCAAAGTGGGAAGTAGCTGTTCCAATGCTGCTTTTTGGATCAGAGATTGCTCTGATGCTAAAGGAACATAGGAAAATCAGTTTCCTCGTTTTTGCTTTAAACGGAAATGTGCTAATCCACAGACACAGGCAATTTCCTTAAAGTCTGAAGAACATTACTACTAGCAAATGGATCTCAGATGTCCTTGAAATACTTGCAGTCCACATTGCTGCCACCTTTCCAATAAGTGCCTCAGACTTCCTCTGATTCACCCTGGTGCCCATAAGCCCTGGGACATTCTGTGAGAAATCACCCAAAGTCCAGTTATGCAGAAGGGACTCAGTTTACATCAAATATCCACCTTAAGTTCCACTGGCCAAAAGGGAAAGATTTCAATCAAATGGACTTATTCTGCGTTTAACCTCCTGACTGCTGGCTAAAGAAAATTTAGGAAACATGAAAATATTCAGAACGCTATAAAGGTGATTTCATTTTCTTACCCAGAAATTAGTTTTTACCCCAGGAGTTTGTTTTAGCAAGACTTAGGCAAATTGGCCTTAATGTTATCTCTTCCATTATTTGGAACTTTCCTTCAAAATGCTTGGCATAAATACAAATGCCTGGCAACACCTCTTTGATGGATTCAGAATCTATACTTCTCTATACTTCAACTGGTAGAAAGGCAGGTTTTGATCTATAGTAAAGATGAATACTTTACATCTTTCCCACATG
>NW_007727454.1:166580-168010 GCF_000696425.1 Galeopterus variegatus | reverse complement strand
TTGAAGTGAGTTCTCACTTACGTAACCCAGACTGATCAACCATGAAGACTTTTTTTTTTTTTTGACAGGTATTGGAACTTGAAATAGAAGGAAAAAACCTGAAAGAAATGCATTCAGATGTGGATACAGGGAGGCTTCTCCCCTGTATCTCATACTCCTAATACATACATTTCTCTCCAGTGTGAACTATTGCAGACTAAAATATTTAATATTGGGCTTATGGTATTGATGTTCTCACTTCACCAAAACAAATCCCAGAATACGTGGTCAGTCAACAATAAGCTTCTTCTGAAAGTGTAACTATAAATAAATTAGAATAAGATGCATACAGAGATCTAGACAATCCTTGATGTATTGGTCCTAATTATTATTCTCCTTTTAAAATCAGTTTTTAGTCTTTAAGGTAAGGCGGGCTTAGTTGATAATCAGTTATTTTTATTACGTTGCTTGAAGTAGTTACCTTCACTAGGATTTTGCCTTTCAGACTTTGAGGGCTTGGAAGCTGCTTGCACTCTCCTGTGTCCACAGATGACAGGTCTAGTTTGTCTTGGAATATTCCTTTCAGGTACTGAGCAATCTTTCTTTGCTGCTGGATACTGCAGTGATTCTCGATAGACAATATAACCGGAAACCTGAGAACACAGCAACACATACCAAAGATATCAGGTATGGACAACTCGCAGGGCTTTTTGAAAATGACTTTGTGTTTACTGTGTTCTTAAAATCCTAGTGACAGTATCTGTTACAGTGGTAATGATTAAAATGCTTCTAAAATGACAGAGATTAGAGATGCATTAAAAAATTCCTCTGAGCAAATACACTTTGCTAGTCATAATGGCTGAACAAAATACCAATCCATGTGATGACTTAGTCCAGTATTTTGCATCAGGAAAAAAATAGCAGGTATATTGAGTATCTTTTAAAAGAAAAAAAAGAGAAAATTTAAAAAGAGAGGAGAAGTCTAAAGAGGGAAAACCTATATAATGTAATTTTTCACTATTTTTCAAAAGTCTAGAAATATTTAAGAGATCACTGAATATCATTTAGTGCAGTTATTTACTCAAAAAAAATATAATCAGCTCCCAGCTTGAAAATTACAATCGAAGATAGAATAATATAATGAAATTCTGTTTTATAGCATCCTATGTTAGGCATTTTGANAAAATTCACTAGAATTAAGTAAAATCACAAAATCAGTGATCTGAAAACTCAGGGAACTGTCTTTCTGACTGTTCTTTGCATTAATCCTATTCACTGTAGTAGGTGGCCTCCTCAGAAAACCTGTTCTGAATGTCTTTCTCTTCAGCTGCTGCCCCTTCACACATACACGGGTCCTGTGGGGCATTATGTCTATTCCTGTGCTCCTCTTTTGAAGTGAGTTCTCACTTACGTAACCCAGACTGATCAACCATGAAGACTTTTTTTTTTTT
>NW_007727454.1:164783-165636 GCF_000696425.1 Galeopterus variegatus | reverse complement strand
AGATGACGAGAGATGAACCTTTGTGACAGAAGCTGGTTCTGGTTGCTATCTGTGTCCTCACATAGGTTTTTCCTAGAGTGTTAGAGGAGAGGAAAACAACAAACTAGCAACCCTGAGTTGTCCTGCAATCACATCAGGGAGTTTTAACAATGAATTTTCAAATGATTAATTTGTTTATAAAAAGCCTATTAGTGCAGTGCTTCTCAACAGGGGAGAAGGCAATTTTGCCACCCACCCCAAGGGATATTTGTCAATGCCTGAAGACGTTTTTGGTAGTCACTATTCAGGGGCTGCTACAGGCATTTAGTGAGTAGGAGATAAAGGTGTCACGTGTCACTAACTGTCCTACAATATACAAGATAGTTTTCCATAAAAAAAATCATCAGTCCCAAAATGTCACTAGTGCCGAGGTGGAGAAACCTTGGTGTAAAGATGCAACTAAAACCTAAGACAGAAAAGGAAAAGGCCAAACTTTAAAAATATACTAAGTAAGCTTATTAACTTTTAATTTAAAGTGCTTTTCTTCCAAGGGTTCCCAAATTTGAAGGGACCACTGTCAAGTCTCCAGAGGATCCTCCAAGCTACACGGGTAGCAGGTCTTATCAACATCTTATTTCATATACTGGGAAATATAGGCAAAATTACTTCATCAACTTGGCTAAAACGAGTAGAAATTAGGGTTGTAAAGACCCGTCAGAATTTAGTACTCTAGATTCTTCTACGTAGAAGATACCATAAACTAAACCTGCTTTGCAGCAAGTGTCTCTTATTAAAACAGCATTTTAACCTCATGGTTAATTAATGAGAAGACCAAGTATTAAATTTTTTAAAGGCTATTAACTTCTAAAAAAAA
>NW_007727454.1:162451-164680 GCF_000696425.1 Galeopterus variegatus | reverse complement strand
AAAAAAAACAATTTTACATAATTATAATTTTAATTTGCTTCTTTTAATTCAAAAATCCTTTCTTGAATGTCTGGTATACTGCAGGTATGTGCTAGGCAACAAAGAATGAATAAAAAATGAATAAGACATAGTCCCCATATTTTCAAAGAGTTCATAGTCTAACAGATTTATAAGAAGGCAAGTAACCAACAATTGTAAGAGGGTGGTAGAGAATATAACCAAAATAGGCTCAGGTAGTATCAGTAAGTTTGCCAGAGGGTCAATGGTTAAATAGTCTTGAAGGATAAGCAAGAAAGTCTCTGCGGAGCAATGGTGGAAGAGGACAGTGGAAAAGAAGGAAGAGGCCAGGCCTTGCAGGCATGAAGACACATCTGCGTACGACAGGGAGCTTCTGAAGGACATGAGGAATTACAAGCTCAGGCTTAGATTCCAGAAGGAAAACTGCGGCAACAGTGTGGAGGATGGACGAAAGGGAAACTGAGAATGAAGAGAGGACAAGGGAGGCAAAAGATAATTTAGGAAGCAGAACTGACGAGAGGCTGTTGAATCTGGAATGACTCCCCATTTCTGGCTGAAGCCAGTGGCAGAGCAAGAGGCAGAAAGAGGCTTGGCAGGATGAGAGGCTGAGCCCCATGTGAGGTGAAGCCTCATGGCGGCAGGAGTCTTCTGTTCAGGGTTGTGGCTCCCCAGACCCACGTGATGCTGCGATGAATCTTTACTGAGGATTTTTCTATGTAGGCCTAGATCTCAGGGGAAAAGTTCTGGATGCATGATTAGATAAATATCCAAAAAAATAGGCCAAGGGCTGCACCTTAGTAAATCATAACTATTAAAGGAATGAGGAAATGGAATAGAAGATCACAGGCCAGAAAAGGAGAGTGAGAAGCAACAGGAGAGAATGTAATCATGGAAGCCAACAAAGCACGTACTGGGGAGAAAACATTCAACATTATCAAATGCCAAGGAAGGGTTAAGTCACATAAGTACATCAGACACTTCAGTACATATAGGAACATCCAGCAAGTTTGCAAACTTAGATATTATGATTTTACCGTATTGTAATATAACATCAGAAAACTATTTATTATGTGTAGTAACCTGTGCTTGCAGACCTTATGGACACTCTACACCCTGGGTTTACAAACTCAGAGGTCCTTCTTTGCAAGAACGCTTTCAAGGAGGCAAGGTGAGAGTGAATGGGATGAGAAATCAACAGAGCCTGAGGAAGAACAAACAGGGAGCCCACAGTGTTTGTTCACGACGTTCTGCTGGGAAGGAAGGAGGGACTAGGGTAGTAGAAAGAAAAACACAGACTCCAGGGAAGCGTGTGTAGTTTTGGGCACGTTACACCAGGCCAGGCATATGCAGCTCAGCGCCCGGGCACTGCTGTACTCACTGGTTCTTCACAAAGGCGTGCTTGTTGATGGTCTCCACGACATCTCTGAAGAGGATTTTTGAAGTGAGAGTATAGCCGTGGTGCACGACTGGTTCTCCATCTGGGCCATCCCAGCAGTCAACTGCCAAAAACAGAACTCACGTCAACAACCCAACATCACTGGTGTTTATTAGTATTTCTGAAAATATCAGACACATGTTATTTTAAGTTTATTATTTGAAATTATACTATTCAATCATGACAAACATGTCAGACAGAGAAATGGGTGGTCTGTTTTTGAGTGTAGTTAAAAAGATGTCATATGCTTAAGCAGCCCTGGAATTGACCAAAAACTCTCATTAAATTTATCTACGTCTAATCCAGTGTGCCCAAGAACAGTGATATTTCTTAATAGATTGTTTCTCCAATTTCTCTTCTTCCTCCTCTGGTTACTAAGGTCTTTTAGTAAGTTGCAGTGTCCTTCTCAAATCAATAACCAAGTTTTCATTACTGCTCACTTAAATTGATTATGTTTCCATAAGATTTATTTCTATTTTATTACTTACGCAGTAGTTATAAAATAACATCAACTTCCTAAGTTCAAATTCTCAGGCCTTGCCAAGATTTATGTGAATATGGGCAAGTAAATTAATCATTTGAAACCTTGTTTTCCCCATCTAGAAGAGGAAAATAATGCCATTTGAGTGACAATCATGTACAGGTAGAGTGGCTCATTACACTGCACGGCACACGATAACTATTGTTATTGATAATATTGCTAGGTGTACATACGATCTCATTGACTCCCAGATGGAGAGAGACAACAGCTTCTCACCATCCTCCGTGACCTGCAG
>NW_007727454.1:160816-162413 GCF_000696425.1 Galeopterus variegatus | reverse complement strand
GTAGTTAAAAAGATGTCATATGCTTAAGCAGCCCTGGAATTGACCAAAAACTCTCATTAAAAGTTATCTACGTCTAATCCAGTGTGCCCAAGAGTAGTGATATTTCTTAATAGATTGTTTCTCCAATTTCTCTTCTTCCTCCTCTGGTTACTAAGGTCTTTTAGTAAGTTGCAGTGTCCTTCCCAAATCAATAACCAGGTCTTCATTACTGCTCACTTAAATTGACTATGTTTCCATAAGATTTATTTCTATTTTATTACTTACGCAGTAGTTATAAAATAACATCAACTTCCTAAGTTCAAATTCTTAGGCCTTGCCAAAATTTATGTGAATATGGGCAAGTAAATTAATCATTTGAAACCTTGTTTTCCCCATCTAGGAGAGGAAAATAATGCCATTTTAATGACAATCATGTACAGGTAGAGTGGCTCATTACACTGCATGGCACACGATAACTATTGTTATTGATAATATTGCTAGGTGTACATACAATCTCATTGACTCCCAGATGGAGAGAGACAACAGCTTCTCACCATCCTCCGTGACCTGCAGTTTTTCTCCTGGTTTGCATTCTGCCACCAGGCCAATTTCAAAACACTGCGTTCACTATGTCACTCCCTTCCTCAAAAGCCTAATACATGCATAACACAGCATCCAACACATAGTAATCAGTAAATATATGCTGAAGTTATTAAAAAATATCATACAATGTACACAGCTCCTGCTTGCTTAATCCCAATGTCCATATCTCTTGTGCTAGAGACAGGCTAGCCATTCACTAAGTCTGTTTCCTCTTTCACCCGGGCACACAGCAGGACTACATTTCCCAACCTTCCCTTGCTATGAACTGTGGGCAGAAATGATGTGTACCACATCTAGGTCCGGTCGATGGAACCCTGCTTTACACGGTCATCCATCCTCTTTCCTCTTCTGCTATGACTTCGGAAGTCATGTACTGAAAATGGCGCGGCCATAGTATGGGAAGAGTCTGAACCCCTATGTCACTGTTAGACATGTTCACCCATTAGGACACCCATTTTGGACTTCAAATAAGCAAGAAATAACCTTCAGTTGTTTTAAAGCACAGAAATTTCTAGGCTTAATTGTTAATTAATATCCTAGCTCATGTCTGACAAGTCAACCTTATTTTCTCCAGTACCCAAACTTGTTCTTCCAGTTAGGCAAGTTTCCTCACATACAATCCCATCTGCATGCCTTTGCTTCTTTCATTTAACATCAACGGAAATACCATCCCCCACCCCCTTCATTTTGCTTATCTAAATCTCAGTCAAGGCTAAACTAGGATCTCCCACAGAATCGCACCAGCCCACATCATCTCTCTCTTCCTAACAGCAGGGGATCACAAACTCGAATGCCAACAAGAACCTAGCAGAGGACATAAAAGAGTACAGCAGCCCAGCAGGAAATGTGTGTCTAAATGAGATAACCACTTCTCAGTGTCAGTAATTGCTAAGAAGGAATAAAAACCCTGGTTACCAGATCTTCTGAGAAAAGTAAAAGGTCTAAATTTTACTGCCGTGAATTTTCTCAATTTTTAAATAGTGGCAATTAATTCATTTTTTTAAAATACAATATG
>NW_007727454.1:154591-160704 GCF_000696425.1 Galeopterus variegatus | reverse complement strand
CCGTGAATTTTCTCAATTTTTAAATAGTGGCAATTAATTCATTTTTTTAAAATACAATATGGGCCAAACATAAACAATGCTGCAGGAGGAATTTGGCTACTGGAATAGAGATCGATAACCTGCCATTAATTGATAGCACACAATAGAGGAACACATCTGTTTTCTATTTTAGTAGCAGCTTTTCTATATGAGTGTTTTGTATATTACCCCAGGAGATGATTTCTCCATTTCCTTCTAAAACTTTCAAAATGTTCATCGAGCCATACTGTGATTGTGATGGTTAATTTTAAGTATCAGCTTGGCTAGGCTATGATGCTCAACTGTTTGGTCAAAAACCAGTCTACATGCTGCTGTGAAGGTATTTTAAAGATATAATTAAAAGTTAAATCAGGGGCCGGCCCGGTGGCGCATGCTATAGTGCGCCGCTTGGGAAGCGCGGCGGTGCTCCCGCCGAGGGTTCGGATCCCACATACGCCAAACATAAACAATGCTGCAGGAGGAATTTGGCTACTGGAATACAGATCGATAACCTGCCATTAATTGATAGCACACAATAGAGGAACACATCTGTTCTCTATTTTAGTAGCAGCTTTTCTATATGAGTGTTTTGTATATTACCCCAGGAGATGATATCTCCATTTCCTTCTAAAACTTTCAAAATGTTCATCAGAACCATACTGTGATTGTGATGGTTAATTTTAAGTATCAGCTTGGCTAGGCTATGATGCTCAACTGTTTGGTCAAACACCAGTCTACATGCTGCTGTGAAGGTATTTTTAAGATATAATTAAAAGTTAAATCAGTAGACTTTGTCATCTACAGATTACACTCCATAATATGGGAGGGCCTCACCCAATCAGTTGAGGGCCTTAAGAGCGAAGACTGAGGTTTTCCACAGAAGGAGAAACTCTCCTCCAGACTACAATCTAGAAACCTTTCCTGAATTTCCAGGCTGCTGTCCTTTGGAATTCACACTCATGACTGCAACACCAACTCTAACCTAGGTCTCCAGCCTGGTGGCCTGCTCCACAGATTTCAGTCTTGCCAACACCCACAGACATGTGAGCCAGTTCCTTAAAAACCAATCACGATCTCTCACTTTCTCCATATATCTAACCTCTCACTTTCTCCGTATATCTTATTGGTTCTGTTCCTCTGGAGAGCCCTAATACAGTTATCTACCTTAATCCATTAAACATTGACTGTTCAAATTAGAAAGACGAAAAGGAGAAAGAACTTTAAAGGTTAACACCACAGGAATACTGGAAACAAAGTTTAGGAATAAGATGCTGTTGGAAAAAACCAAAGGATTTGGGTCACTATCCCACAGTGTCACACTGTTCCTTTAGGCTCACAAATGAGGTCAAATGTACACAGACATCACCTCAGAAGAGAAGTTTCATTCATCTTTTTCCATGTACTTGACACTCTTTAATTTGTCTCTGGATATAGGCCTTGAAGGAATGAACATACATTTCCAAAATGCATAATTTCAACAAATTTTACTCTGATTTATAGTGCCATCTTGGAAGAGAAAGGACATAAGCGTTCCTCATAAATGAACTAATATCTTTTCAAAAAGAATACAGAGCAAAGCAATGTTTACCAAGTCCACATAAAAATAGCTCTTAAAACCACATTAGTCAGGAAAGAAGTTGCTCTTTTGCTACTATTTGCAACACAGGTAGAATATCCATAGTTGAGGATTGTAGGTTCTCCTAATGTTCACTTTTTATGTCTGATTTCATCACTTGTCTGTTAAATAAAGATAACAACACTCCCAAATGATACTGGCATCTTTACATGTGGCATTCATGGTCAGGTTCAAATGGCAGTGCAGTTTCCTGTTTAAGAGCTAATGCTATAACAGGAATGTTGGCAAGGAAATCCTCTCACCAAACACCCTTCCCACAAAATGGTCAGGGTACATTTTTCAATCAGGTCACACTCTATAGGCCCCGAAAACACTGTTCAAATGGCAGTGCAGTTTCCTGTTTAAGAGCTAATGCTGTAACAGGAATGTTGGCAAGGAAATCCTCTCACCAAACACCCTACCCACAAAATGGTCAGGGTACATTTTTCAATCAGGTCACACTCTATAGGCCCCGAAAACACTCCGACAAAGAGTTGGTCATGCTGAAGGCCAAGCAGCTAATACACAGCTTTTCCTAATGCAACTTAAAGAGGTTCCACTCTGACAGCACTCCTGGAGATAACAGGAACAGTTGTAAACCGATTACAACAGCGATGCAAAATCCGTTCCATAATGAGAATGAAAATCCCCTGGACAGAACATCCATATTTATTAAGGAACTTGGGCTGAAAATCAAGTGAATGAAAGGCCATGTAAAAAATGTAATCAATTTGATTTGCTGACAAGCCTATCTCACCAAAAACACTTATTAGTCTTCCTCAAGATACCATATATAGATCCTGACTGAGGACTTCAATGCAGCTGAGTTAATGGAGATGGAAAACATAACATTATCAAAACAGAAGCTTGAAAGTAGAGAGATTCCTCAGGTCACAATACCATGAAGAAGCTGTCTAGAATCATTACTCTCCATCTCTTAAGTGCTATACTCAGCATAAGCGCTATCTGTGGGACCTGAAATTTTCAATCCATGACCTGCTACATTCTACAAATAAGGTTCTTTAAATCCTAGCTGCAACTGTTTAAGAAGAAAAGCAACTTCATTCAGACGCAAAGTAGATTAAGTGCCACTGGGTATGCAATATTCCCCCCTTATCTGTGGGGGATAAGCTCCAGCCCCCAGTGGATGCCTGGAACCACAGATAGAACCTAGCCCTATATACTATGTTTTTCCCTATACATATATAGCTATGATATAGATTAATTTATAAATTAGGCACAGTAAGAAATTAACAACTAATAAAAAATAGAATATAATATGCTATAATAAAAGATATGCGAATGTGGTATCTCTGTCTCTCAAGCTAACTTATTGTACTGTATCATCCCTCTTCTTGTGATGAAGAAGGGACAGAGTGGGACAGCGCGAGCTTTCATTGTGCTGCACAGAACAGTGAGGAATTTAAAACTTATGGGGCTGGCCAGTTAGCTCAGCTGGTTAGAGTGAAGCCTTGTAATGCCAAGATCTAGTTCGGATCCTCATACCAGCCGGCCATCAAATAACACTAACAACAATAATAAAATTTATGAATTGTTTATGTATGGAATTTTCAACTGATATTTTTGGACCACAGTTGATCACGGGTATCCAAAACTGCAGAAAGCGAAACCATTGATAAGATAGGACTACTATATATGCATAGGTGCCTCCATGCCCAAACTCCAAATGTGAACTAAGATCTTCAAATCAAGAGCCGATAGAAATTGTTAGAAGTCCACAAATGATCATGTCATCAAATTCTAAGCCGTCAAAAACATATAAATATTTAAGTGCTAGACTTAAATCATGAACAAAGCAAATTCCTCTTTTTAAAGCCAACCTCCCCTCTATGCTGTGCTCTTCACTTCCTGTAGCTGTGCTTGTATGACCTGAGAGCCCTCATTCAATCCACCTCTCTTAGGGCTGGTCATGCCCTTCAGTGCTTGCTCCTCCAAAAAGCACACAGCTTCCTGGAGAACAGTGGTGTTGGGGAGTCTGACCAAATCCCAGCTTCCAAACTTCCTAGTTAAGAGAAATTGAGCCATTTACCTAACTCTGAGCTGAAGTTTACTCTTAAGAGATTATTCCATCTCCCTTGGTGATGTTGTAAGAATTAAATGAAAACACATGGAAAGCACTTAGCCAGAACCGACTCACAAAAGGGGCTGAAATCATGGTAGTTCCCCTTTTCCTTCCTACAGTATATTCAAATGCAATGTGATAACCACATCCAACAGGAAATAGGTCAAGTAAAAAGCTGACCAAGTCTCCAGATAAATATAATTCTTCTCCTCAACAAAAACTTTCCAGAAATAGTAGTTTGACTTTCACTGTCTAGCTATATATTATTCTAACCATAAGAACTTAAAGCCAAATACTAGGCGAGACATTTGCTGATGCAAGCTTGTGAGGCAGATACTTGAGATCACGTAGGAGACTGCATGTCCTTCCGTTAGAATTGTGCCATAGCTGTCCATGTTCTTAGTTTCTGTGACTACCTGGAGCAGGCAACCTTTTAGACATGGAGGGCCAAGTAGTTCCTTTTCATTACATTGGAGATTGGCGAATAGGAAGAAAGAAGGTACAAGAGAAAGCCCTTGTTCAATGTCATCTACTGCACATAATTTCCAAAAGCTCCCATTTTAGAATTAAAAGACTACTGAAAAAGCTAAAACCAAAAATCATTTGTATCTTATTGTAAATTGTCTTACACAGAATACTTTCCTTCTTAATACTCCAAAGAAAGCTGGAGGATTAGAAGTTTTGATCAGAAGTACAAGGAGTTGATCATAGGAATATGGTTAGGCTGGTCTAGACACTGATTTTGATCAAGTAAACCAAAAAAGAGAAGAATGGGCATATGAAGGACCTGAAAGGCAGGAAAAAAAAAAAAATAGAGCAGGAGAGACAGAAGTAGAAAATTGCAAAACTGTCTAGAGTTGATGGTCACTTCATGGAGTCACTAAAAGTCATTTTCCATACTTGGCCTCCAAAAAAAGGTCACCATTTAAAATGATAGGCAGGGCTGGCTGGTCAGCTCAGTTAGTTAGAGCACAGTGTTATAACATCAAGGTCAAGTGTCTGGATCCCCTTACTGGCCAGCTGCCAAACAAATAAAAAAATAGATAAAATGGCAGGCAATCATCAGTGAGAGTCCAGTGAGGCTGGCTGCCTGGGCATCTCTGCACCCATCAGGCAGGCAAACCTTGTTAAGTGCTCAGTGAAGGAAGGGCTGAATGACGGCCGACAGCAAAATGTCACCTCAGGACCCTGTATTGCTTGAAAGGTTTTTCACCATGTTAATACTTCATAAGCATCTCCCGTGTTCAGTTGCTTAGGCTACTCAATTGTCAGTATACATTCACTATTGTCAGAATGCATTCTCTGCAGCTACCACAAAGACACTATCTTGAAACGAAAATTTTCAGAGCACTCATTTTTTAGAGGTCCTCATGGTTTTACATGCAGATAGCTTTAATGGCTTGCCTATTTTTTAAACATGTTGACTTACCTGAATAAGATTACTGTCATGTTTGTAGCAGAAAATTTGAGTCAGAAACTATCTATCTGCCAGAGAGGCCCATCCAGTTATCCAGTCCTATCTCAGCACCTGCCACTTTATTTGTCTCCCCACATTATCCCACCAACCCTCAGATGACCAGTTATCCCACTGCTGACTCCCAGCACACCCCCTCCAAAAAGCAGTCCCCCTGTGCTCCATGGCATCCCCATTCCACCATAAACAAACTTCCTGCTACCTTCAGACTCTTTTTGGAATTCTCCCTCAGCCTTATCTTGGTTAACAACCACGTTACCATGGAGGACACTACTTCCTTTCCCCACAGATGCCCTTCTGTATAAATCACAGCACCAGAAGACATTCCCTAGACCCTTATCGCTGCTTTTAAACAATTGCTCTTCTACACTTGTAAAAAAATCCTTTCTTTTGTAAAGCTCACTTTATTCAACTCTACCTTTCTAGCATCTTCCAAGTGCCTTTTCTACAGCATTCTTTTTGTACCCAAGCATCTGCTTTATAGTTTTTAATCTCCACTCTACCTCTGTCAGCATCCTTTGTGAGTTAAAAGTCCATGTGGAAGTCGACTCAGTCCCTTAGCCTTGACCTCCTCAAGGACAGCAATTCCTCACTTCACTCTGTTTCAATAGGCCCACCCATGACACGCTCCGCATATTGTCATCAACTGCATTCCCATGTGATGACAACTCTCTGTTCTTGTTTTTTGTTAGCAATTCCTCACTTCACTCTGTTTCAATAGGCCCACCCATGACACACTCCGCATATTGTCATCAACTGCATTCCCATGTGATGACAACTCTCTGTTCTTGTTTTTTGTATGTGTGATAAGACATTCTACATTTTTCTTTCTTTTGAGTCTTCTAGTCTCTTAAACTCATCTTGTGACCTCTCATTCACTCCACTTTCTTTCCTAGACCCACAGAGTCCCTGTCATTTGCTTA
>NW_007727454.1:128517-153919 GCF_000696425.1 Galeopterus variegatus | reverse complement strand
CTTTTTCAAAAGTTTGCTGACCTTTCCTAGCCAACCTCCACCCACTTAACCCTCAGTGGATGATGTTCTCTCCTACCTCCCTGAGAAAACAGGGTCTTTCAGGCATGAACCCTTTCAAGACCTCTTGACCCTTCATACCACCTAAAAACAAACCTGCATTATTTCCCTTCTTCCAAGTCTCAAAGCCGCCCCTCCTCCCCATCCAGTCTTCTCACACAGAAAAATACCCAGTCACCAACTCATAGCTGTTTCCTTCTCACTAACCAAAACCACACAGCAAAGGTCCCCAATAACCTTCCAGCTATCAAATACAACAAGACTGGATACTTAGTCTGTATTTCATCCTTCTGTTCCATGTTTCATTTTTGGCCATTCCTTTCTGATACTTTCATCCTTTAGGTCCCAGTGACCACGTGTTCTCAGTTGTCCTGCTGGTCCTCCTTGCCCTTCCTACCTTCTAAACGTGAGATCACTGAAGTCCTCAGGCCCCTTTCTCTTTTCCACTCCTGTCTGTGAGTGAGTGACCTTGCATACTCCCATGATTTTTAACTACTACATAAGAAGCTCNCTGTCTGTGAGTGAGTGACCTTGCATACTCCCATGATTTTTAACTACTACATAAGAAGCTCAGAATTAGTACATTTACCTTGCTTCGACCCTTCCATTAAGTTCAAATATTACTATCCAAACGACCGATAAAGACGTCCACTTAAACATTGCAAAGTCAAGATGACGTCTGCAGATGGAACCCTTAACTCGCTCACGCTCCTCCTCTCACACTGCCTGTAGTGAGTGGTGGGACCGCCGTCTACTCCAGCTCTCCCTCGTTCCTTTCACCCCTGACTTCTCATACCAGGTCCTATTAAGTTTACCTCTTTAATATCCTTACAAGCGTCCCTCTTTTCCACTTAGTCCACGACTACACAATCCTTCCTTTAAATCACCGAGACAGCCTTCCCACCATTCTGCTGGCTCATTTCTCCTCCCTCTTCTTCCACAAACACCCCCTCCCCTCACCAAATTCACCTCCCACACTGCTGCCCAAATGATATTTCAAAACAGCAACTCTAAGGCTGGACTGGTTAGCTCAGTTGGTTAGAGCACAGCCTTGTAACACCAAGGTCCACCAAATTCACCTCCCACACTGCTGCCCAAATGATATTTCGAAACGGCAACTCTAAGGCTGGACTGGTTAGCTCAGTTGGTTAGAGCACAGCCTTGTAACACCAAGGTCAAGTGTTCAGATCCCCGTACCAGCCAGATGCCAAAAAAAAAAGAATAAGAATAAACTGCAAGTCTGATGATATCACTATAGGTATTAAAACTCTTTGCTGGCCCCTCATTACCAAAAACGAAAATTGAAATTCCTCACCCCATACTCAAAACCCTTTCTGGCTGACCCCAGGCTGCGCTCCCAGCCTGCCTTCTCAGCACATCTACCTGAGGCTTTGCTCTCCGCACCACACTTCTACACCATACACATGACTCGACTCGTGGAATTCCCATATTGTACTGTTGGCTTGAATGTCATCCCTCCTGCAAGACTGTGAGCTCCTTGAAGACACAAACCATGTCTTACATCTGTGTCCTCACCACCTAGAACCCACTAGAAGTTTAGTTAAGTGTTGGCTGATTGACAGACCATGAAGAATCTTGAAAACAGGTAGCTTTCCTGAACTATTTTTGCCATTGTTAATCCAAAAAATTTTCTAGGAAAACATTAATTTTCATCACAATTTTTCAGCAGCTAAGGTATGCTTCCCAACTGCTAGTATGTCTCTCTCTCCCTCTTGACTGAATAATAGGGAGGAGCCGGAGAGGATTATAAATTTAGAATGACTTTACAATGAACAGAAAAATAGTTCTAATTAGTTTGAGTGCATTTTTTAGGTCTCCATCATTTATGCTAGACTTGACTGATTGAAGGACATGTCCACCAGCACACCCCAGAGCCCAGAGACAGTGCACATACCTTCCACACAGCGACAGCCCTCCTGCAGCACCCGTGCGTACATATCCACTTTGGACTGAGAAAGGAGCTGGTCCCCAGTCAGGTACGTATTGTGAGAAGAAGCAATGTAGTAGTTGCAGAGAGGCTGCTCCATGTCTTGGTACACTTCATGGTGCAATGGGTTAAATATGTCACAAGCAGGACTGCGCATAAAGCTTGTAAAGCCTTTGGGAAAAGAGAGAGTGAAGTGCTGCAGCTTTCAAAGCAAATGTACTTAACAATGCTAACAGGGACAAAAAAGATCAAAGAATGTTCATAGTGATTATCTTATTTACCATCAGGACAGCCTTTGTGGGGAAAACTGGGGCAATGAGAGATTTGCTTGAGGTCAAATGGTGTCAAAAAGCTGAAATATGACTTTGGGGAGTAGTCCTTCAAATATAATCTAGAGAAAAATAAATTGACTTTTTAAGACTTTTGATTGGGTGTGGGAGGGAGCTCACTGAGAAGCCATTTAGTAACTACTTAACTCAAACTATGACTATGCAGTGTCAAAACCGTATTTACTAAGTGGTACCCTGATCAACCCGCAGTTGATAGGTTTTTAAGTTGATCTGAAAAACGATATAGTCAATGCCATATTTATGGTGACACATGAAAAGTTATGCATTGCCTAAATTCAGGGTGTGATTTTTTGACTATGAAATTGGTTTGGGAAAATACTGCTAGTGGCTGGCACATTTTATAACTTTGAAATAGTGCTTAAAAACTGATAGGGTTTTCAACAGTCTTGGAAAACACAATGCCTGAGTTTAAGCAGCACTTATTACATATGAATAAATACGTGAATGATTCACAAGAACCTAAATAGACTGGATTATTAGGGTAAACTGTTTCAAGTCTTCAAGAATTATTTGGTAAAATTATATCCATAAATATCCTCTGAGACTTAAAAACTTCTTCATGCCCATCTTTATGGCCATAACTTAGAAACCATGTTTAATTCCACCTTTTGGGGCCCTACCAAGGAAAATATGAATTTCCTAGTGCAGAAAAGGCCCAAGTTAGTTGATCATCTCTGGTTGTTGTTAAATGGTTTAAAGTAATATAAGATTTTAAATTGTTCCTCTTCATTTTAATTACCCCCCACCCCAGGAAATAAATACAGAGTATTAAAACCACACTGATCCTGGGAGCAGGGGAAAATGGGAGTCCAACAATCAGAAACGGTAAGATAAACCACAGCTTTGGATACCCTTGGGGGTGGCTGGGCTCCCCAGTGGTCTTTCATTAGATTATTTGTTCTGCCTGGGAGATTCTCCTCTTAGGTGGCAGCCTGCAATTTATTTCTCTACATATTTTAAATAAATGTAATTTATAAATACACATGGCTACATTTACACCATATTATTTATGTATAACATCCTAGGAGCTGGATTCTGAGTGTGTAACTGTGGGTTAATTAATTTCTTTGAGTATCACTTCCCTCAACAATTAAATGAGGGAGTTGTACTAATGCGGTTCCAACAGCCTCTCCAATGCTACCAATTAGGAAAAACAAATGAGTTGCTAACATTTTTAAAGAAGTCTGTTTACTTTCAAGTCACTAGTTTCATAGATCATTTATTTTAGGACCTAATTTCTCTTCATGAAATTATCAGGATGAGGCTATTTCCAAAAATAAGCCATTTGAGAAAAGTCCGAATATTTCTTGGTATCCATCACACACACCGATATCAAATAGATTTGCCTGAAATGGAAAATGCTTGTGGGCTTTGCAAAAATAAGAGAAATAGCAACATCATGGCATCTGCTTTGTATGAAAATATGTGTGTACTGTGAGTTTTATTTGAATTACCTGTTACTCTACGAATATCCCAATTCTTTTCCTAAAAATTAGTTAAAATTTAACTTAACAGACTGAATCAAGACATGAGAAATCAAGAATATCAGTTATATTACCTTCTATGCCAAGAACATTTTTCACCTTATTTTCTTCTGAAACTTCAAATTTCTTTATGATGTCAAGACAATAGTCTGTTGTCACATTATTCATCTAAGCAAAACAGAACATTAGTAGAGTATCTATAATTTCATAAGATATGTTTCTCGACTAAAAAGACGTACTTGATTTTTAAAGCATTCTTAAATACAATGCAAAGTGCTTAAATGAGCAGGATTTGAAGTTGCTAGTTTTATACCTACTTTATCTGTAGAGAATGATCATGATCTCAAACTTCCTGTACATCTTTCAGATTTAATCAGTAAAAAACAGCCTTTCAATTATTAGACAAATGTTCTTCATGAAGCAATAAAATAATCAATGCAAATCCATTGCCCAAAATCGACTCACTATAATCTACTAGCTATCTGCAAAATTGTTTCCTACACAAACACTAAACTTTGCTGACCGTAAATATATAAAGAAAGTTATTCCCTATCAAAACAGAATGTTTCTAGGTAAATCTACCTGTGTGTGTATCTATATAACCTTTCACTGAATCATCAGAGCAGTCTGCCATGGTGATTCAGGAACACAAAAGTTAGCAAGAGAAAATAAAATCAAAAAGCTAGGTGACGCACCTAGAATGACAGACAACTCTGGAGCTACACTGTTGAAATCAGGTACCTCATGTTATTAATGGTGTGACTTTAAATAAGTCACTTACCTTCTCTGTAGCTACCTTATATAGCTTATGAATGAATACCTTATGAATGAATTAATATTCATAAGAATGTTGTGTGGAAAAAGGCAGTACATGCAATTATTATTGAATGAGTCTCAAGGTTGATGCATGAACATTACATACTTAGTGTCACCAGGAAAGGTAAGTTCTTCAGGAATAACTTCTTTAATTAAACAGCAACATAAAGAATGTGATATTTTAGGCCGGCCCGTGGCTCACTCGGTAGAGTGCAGTGCTGATAACACCAAGGCCACGGGTTCGGATCCTATATAGGGATGGCCGGTTTGCTCACTGGCTGAGCGTGGTGCTGACAACACCAAGTCAAGGGTTAAGATCCCCTTACATTGAGGATTGTTCTTTCTATATCAGGAAACTGGTGCTAAAAGAACTTAAGACAAAATTTGATTTATTTTAATAATGACTTTTTACATTTATATAATGCTGTCAAAGCTGTGCAGTAGAGAGCTTTTATACACATAATCTTAAATGGTCCTTATAATGGTCTTTTAAACTTCGTATTTTTATCCCTATTTTATAGATAGGAAAACTGATGCTGAGAAAGGTTAAATATTGCCACAATGTCACAACAACACCAAAAGAGGCAGAACCGAGGTTCAAATCTGGACCTTGACTTCAAGTTCAAAGCTTTTTCTTTTACATCACACCTATTCACTGGGTGTCTTTATTTCTACTGAAAAATTAAAATGCTTTCTTTCAAAACTACTTGGTTTTTCAGTATAGCTGAAATTTCTGAATCTTTTCTTAACTTCTGAAATGCTTGCAACTTTCAAATCAGTTATTACAATATGATTTCTTTCACTATTCAAGACGGGACTCCATTCTTTTTTCTTGTTTTTTATAAGAACTATAGCTCTCTATTCTCATCCAGAAGAGAAAAGACTCACAGGTTCTCACATTAAAGGTCAATCCACGTGAGAAGGCCTGTTTGTAGAAACCAGTACTTTATGGATCTACAAAATACCCATATCATGAAATTAATCCCCATAAAAATTCATATTATGAATTTTATCCCGACTTCCTGTAAGATCTCTAGCAAAACTTTCCCAATGAATACAAATTTCAAAACAAACTCAGAAGGAGTAAATAATTATATTTCTTATGGCTATGATTTCCAAAACACACCAAACACAAAATCAAAATATAATTTGCAAAGAATTCTAATATTGCTAAATTCTTTTAAATTTCTTTTTTTATTGAAAAATAATAGATTAAACATATTTGTGGGGTACAGTGTTGAATATCAATACCTGTGTACAATGTGTGATGATCAAATTAGGACAATCAGCATGTTCACCATTACAGAAAGTAATCATTCTTTGTGTCTATTAACCAATTTCTTGTGAGCTCTCTTCCCCCTCCCCCTTTCCCACCTCTAGTAACTACAGCCCTGTTCTTTCCTTCTGAAAGTTTGAAACATTATTGTGATTGTTGTTTCTTTCTTTCCTTTTTTTTTTTTTTTTTTTAGCTCCTACTTATGAACAAAGCATATGGTGTTTCTTTCTGTGCCTGGTTTGTTTCACTTAACATAATTTTCTCTAAGTTCATCCATGTTGCTACAAATGGCAGAATTTCATTCTTATTTATGGATGAGTAGTATTCCATGGTGTGTATATACCACATTTTCCTTATCCAGTAGTCCACTGATGGACATTTAGGTTGATACCATATCTTGGCTATTGTAAATAGAGCTGCGATAAACATGGGAGTGCAGGTATCTCTTCAACATGATGATTTCCATTTCTTTGGTTATATACCCAGTAGTGGGACTACTATGGCAGTTCATATGGTAGTTTTATCTGTAGTTGTTTGAGAAACCACATACTGTTTTCCACAATGGCTGCACCAATTTATAGTCCCACCAACAGTGTAAGAGGGTTCCCTTTTCTCTGCGTTCTCACCAGCATTTGTTATTCTGTCTTTTTGATAATAGCCAGTCTAACTGGGGTGAGATGATATCTCAGTGTGGTTTTGATTTGCATTTCCCTGATGATTAGTGATGTTGAGCATTTTTTCATATAGTTGTTGGCCATTTATATGGCTTCTTTTGAGAAATGTCTATTCAGCTCCTTTGCCCATTTTTAATCAGATTTTACTGTTGTTTTGAGTTCCTTATATTAATAAATCTCTTGTTGTATGTATAGTTTGCAAATATTTTCTGCCATTCTGTAGGTTGTCTTTTCACTCCGTTGATTGTTTCCTTTGCTGTACAGAAGCTTTTTAGTTTGTTATAATGCCATTTGTTTCTCCTTTTGTTGCCTGTGCTTTTGGGGTCTTATTCATAAAGTCTTTGCCCAGACTTACATCATGAGTGTTTCCCCTATGTTTTCTTCTAGGAGTTTTATAGTTTCAGGTCTTATATTTAAGCCTTTAATCCATTTTGAATTAATTTTGGGGTATGGTGAGATGTATGGGTCTAGTTTCAGCATCTGTGTCTTACATCATGAGTGTTTCCCCTATGTTTTCTTCTAGGAGTTTTATAGTTTCAGGTCTTATATTTAAGCCTTCAATCCATTTTGAATTAATTTTGGGGTATGGTGAGATGTATGGGTCTAGTTTCAGCATCTGTGCAGGCTTGCTCAACAATTAATATATAAGTGAAAACTAAGATGCTCATAACTAAAAGCAGAAGTCTCTCTCCTATATCCAGAATTACTCCCCAAAGACAACACCACTGATATTTCTTTTAAAATAAGCGTCTTTATATTTCTAATTACTGTGTTCATGCTGCTGCTTTCTCTTTTATACACTTTAAAATTATCTATTAACTTCTTATTGTATTAGATATTATGTTTGATCTTAACATAAAAAGAAGCTCTTTTGGGCCAGCAAAGCTTTCTCTCTCTGCCAATCCTCCCAATATAGTTATCATAATTTTTATTAAATAAATATCTGGTGTTTAAATCATTCCAACTATGCTGCTATGGTTTGAATGTCTGTCCCCTCCAAAACTCATGTTGACGTTTAATTCCATTTTAAGAGGTGATTAGGCCATGAGGTTTAATCCCTTTGTAAAAGGGGTTTCAGGCACGGGCGCTCTCTCTTTTCACCCTCTCATTTTCTGCCATGCAACGACACAGCAAAAAGGCCCTCACCACATGCCAGCAATTTGATATTGGACTTCCCAGCCTCCAGAACTGTGAGCCAATAAATTTGTGTTCATTATAAATTAGCTAGTCTCAGGTAATCTGTATAACAGCATAAGACAGACTAAGGCATATGCAAATGTTGAACATTACTGAGTCTGCTGTATACTACGATTGTGTTTCCTCTCCTATAAAACACTTTTTTCTGATTTGTTAATTTGTTGCCACAATTCCTATTTATTTGGTTAATTTTTACTGTGCCTGTCACAAATTCTTCCCAGTGCCTCTAATGATCTCTCAGTACTAAGGGCAAGAGATAATCCACAAGTTCCATTTTCCCCCTTATAAAGGTCCTCCTCCTTTCAGGCTGATCCAGTTCTAGGACTTTATTTCACTTTTATCCTGACTTTATTCTGTCACTTTTGTGAAAGATCACCCCAGAAGTAAATCATTTGCCTATTTCTTGAATGTGTTTTTGAGGGTGTTCTTGTGTGCTTGTTTTTTATTCCACACACACATTTCTTTGATAGTTTAGCTAGGGAGAAAATTCTAAGTTGGATCATTGTTCCCGTGCTTTTTGGCTTCCAGAGTTGCTGTTGAGAAGTCTGATGCCATTGTTATCCCAATCCTTTTTTCATGGGACTTGTTTTTGTTTGTTAAGTTTAGTTTTGTTTTCTCTCTCTGCAGGTTTTTAGAGTTTCACTTTATCCTTGGCATTGTGAAATTTCACTATGATTTGCCTCTGTGTGGCTCTTTTTATAATCCCTGTGCTTGACCCTCATTTGGCACTGCAAGTCTAGAGATTCTTATCTTTCTGTGCTAATAATTTTTTGTATTATTTATTTAGTAATTTCCTCCTTTCTATTTTCTCTTATCTTTTTTTTTTTGTTGGTTGGTTTAAGGGATTAATCTCTAAACAAAACATTTTATTTGAGAATCACAGAATTGCAATTCAGGACATACACGTAGACTGGGGTGATCTCAGGTGTGTCAGAAGAACAAAGAAAGTGTTGGGAGTTTCATTAGAGAAGAAATGCTACATATTGTTTTGGAAGAAAGCTCACTAGCAGTAGTGAAGTTTTTGGGAGATGACAAGTTCTGATTGGTGAGTGACAGTGGTAGGCAAAACTAGTCTTAAGAGTCACAGCAGTTCATTTCAGCAGATGCTAGGTAAAACTGGTTTTAGATTTATAACAAGCTTTTTCAGGAGCCGGGCTTGCAGGAAATTCTTAGAGCAGGTGCTCTGTAACCCAAGTCCTTTTTTCCCTGACCCCTCAACTCAGATTTATTATTATTTTTTATTGTTCATGTTTATGAGGTACAGTTTG
This sequence comes from Galeopterus variegatus, assembly GCF_000696425.1. Taxonomy (NCBI): domain Eukaryota; kingdom Metazoa; phylum Chordata; class Mammalia; order Dermoptera; family Cynocephalidae; genus Galeopterus; species Galeopterus variegatus. The sequence continues at coordinate 144,849 of NW_007727454.1, read as the reverse complement.
TTATTTCAATGCATGCATATTTTGTATAATGACCTAATAAAAATAGTTAGTATATCTATCACCTAAACATTTATCATTTCTTTTTAGTTGTAATATTCAAGATCTTCTTTTCTGGCTATCTTGAAATACACAATACAATATCATTAGTTATTGTCACTCTAGAGCACAGAACATATTGTTCCTGTCTAACTGTAACTCTGTAACTTTGTACTGGTCTACCAAGCTTCCCCAACCCCCTCCTCACCGCCTCCCTTTCCCAGCCTCTGGTAATTTCAATTTCTTTTTTGTTTGTTCTACTTTCTCAACTTTATCTTCTAAGCCTTTTACTGAGTTTACTTCTCTGCTCTCAGACTTTACATTTCCGAGAGCTCTTTTTTCCCTTTGAATCTCCTTTTCTCATAGTATCTTGCTCTTGCTTTACAACTACAATTATTTTTCTTATCACTCTGATGACATTAATGACAGGGTTTTAAAAAATTTTTTTTAATTGATACATTGTAATTATGCATACCTATGGGGTACAATCTGATGTTTTGATATTTATGTTGTATTCTTGGGTTAGGGTAATTAACGTATCACTCACCTCATGCACTTATTTCTCTGTGGTGAAAATATCCAAAAGCCTCTCCTCTCGCTATTATGTAATAATCAAAACTTAACTGTTAACCATAGTCATACGGCACCCTACTGTGCCATAGAACACCAGAATTTACTCCTCCTATCTAATTGAATTTTGTACCTGTTGGCCAAGGCCAACCTCTCCCTGTTTTCCCTCCCCTGACACCCCCTAATCTCTGGTAATCACAGTTCTACTCTCTGCCTCTCTAATATCTTTTTTTTTTTTTTTTAGGTTCCACATAGAAGTGAGGTCATATTTATTTGTCTGGCTTACTTCACTTAACATAATGTCTTCTAAGACCATCCATGTTACCACGAATGAGAGGATTTCATTCTTTTTATAGCTGAATAGTATTCCATTGTGTATATATGCCATATTTTTATTATCCATTCATCTGCTGTTGGACATTTAGGTTGATTCCATATTTTAGCTATTATAAATTGTGCTGCAATAAATGACAGTTTTTAAAGTTTCCTTCTCCCTGCATTGCCTCTATTTTCTCCAAGTGTTTTATTTGTTTGTCTTAGTCTGTTTTTTATAGTATAGGATTTCCTCAAATGTGTAGTTAAGTATTGGCTATATAAAACCAATTTTTAAAATTGCTTATTTAAAAACATATTTAAAACCAAGTCAATAATAATAATAAATTGTTTGAAAGCTCTGTATTCATGAGCAGAGCTTATTGACTAGTGGACGTTAATGTAGAATTCTCTGGCTGGACTATTGTACTAGAAGATTCTAATATAAATATCTCTAGGGTTTTTTCTTCCCTTGGATTGGTGTGTTAGTTTCCTAGGGGTTGTGTAACAAATTACCATAAACATGGTGGCTTAAAACAACAGAATTTATTCTCTCGTAGTTCTGGAGGCCAGAAGTCCAAAATCCAGGTGTCATCAGGGCTGTATTTCCCTGGAGGATATGAGTGAGAATCTACTCCATATTTCTCTCCTAGTTTCTGGTGACTGCCAACAACCTTTTGCATTCCTTATCTTGAGGCTTCATACTACAATCTCTGCCTCCATCTTCATGTGGCCTTAATCTCTCTGTATGTCTATTTCCTTTTTTTCTGTCATCATTGGATTTAGGGACTAACCTAAATCCAGGGTAATCAACATCCTTAATTACATCTGCAAAAAGCTTGTTTCCTATTCACATTTGCAGGTACTGGGAGTAAGCACTTCGACATATCTTTTGGGGTTATTATTCAACCAACTACAGCAGGTAATATTCCTCTAAGAAAATTTTTCCAATCTCCTAGCTCAGTATTGAAGGAAGGCTATGGTTCTCATACTTCAATGCACAGGTGTTCACTAAATCCTTGTATTTATTCTCTATTTCCGTGAAACGAACCATCCCCAAATTTAGAGACTTAAAACAACTGCTTATTTGATCACATTGTGCAGGATAGCAAGTTGGATTGGGTTCAGCTCAATGGTTTGTTTGCTTTTCTCACCTAGAGTTATTCACGTGACTACAGGCATCTGGTCACTTAACTGCAGCCAGATGGTCCAAAATGTCCTCATCACTGCAGTTGGTGCTGGCTACTGGCTGGGCCTCTTTCTCAATGGGGTCTCTTATCTCCAAAGAAAATAGCCTCACATGATAGTCCCACAGTTCCAACAGAGCGAAAGTGGAGTCTTCAAGACCCTTGAGGCCTGAACTCTAGAACCTGTACATCATGTCTGCCACAATTTATTAGTCAAAGCATATCACTAATATAGCCCAGATTCATGGAGTGGGAAAAAAGACCACTTTTTTATGGAAGGAGAGGCAAAGTCACATTGCAGAGGGACTTACATACAGGGATATGGGAGTTATTACGGCTATCTTCACAATCCCCAGGTTTTTAGTCTAGTACCCACATCCAGCTAGGTGTGGTATCCCTTAGTCCAGATTCTTCTGGCCCATCCTCTTACTTTCAGTTTTATGCCAGGGTAGAAGAAGGACGGTTGCCCTGCTGCAGTGGGTAGGGGAGAAGATTTGGAGTCCTAACCACACCTTAAACAGACTTTCAACCAATGCTTGTGTTTTCAGGAATATCATGTAACTTTAATTCTTGAGATTTTGTGGGGGTTCCCTTAGGGTAAGGAGTTGCATAATGGCCTTTCACTCAGTGCTTTGGGGTCTCTTTTAGATGAGGTAAGTTGCTCCTCTCCTGTTTTCTTTATCCCTGTGGTTTTACACACGGTAAAAAGTATCTTTACTATATTTTTGTACAATTTCAGGAGGAAGTAGAGAAACATTGCTAAATAAATGGTCATTCTGTTTTCAACTGACTAAGACATCCACAACCATTTACTTCCCCAAACTAGATACCTCTAATTCATCCTAAAAGTAAACCACAAGTTTTATAGCATTTGAATATATGACTATTCCATGGAAAATGTCATTTGGGAATGATATTTGAGGCAGCAAAACTATTACACGATGTAATTACTCTAAAAGGTCTCTCAACTTAATTAGAATTAAGAAAAATGATATAGAAATTCAGGAAAAGTCTCTTAAAATACTTTTATGATGAGAAAAATGCTAAAAATGATAAAGATACTCTAGCACCAGAAAGGTGTAGTTACAAGCAAAGAAGAACTTATAATTATTTCTCATAAGAGAAAAAAGATTAGAATGACATGACTCTTACCAAACCATTCTGGATTCAGTGAAGGTAATGAAGGGAGAAGACACAAATGACACCTATAATTGGGTCAGAATGATCAAGAAAATATTTTAGCAGAAATAATAAAGAGGCTAAAGGGGCAACTTTTAGAACCATAGGAACATACAGATCTATGTCAGATAAAGTTATAATAAGGAGAGCATCTTCTAGCATGGGAACAGAAAAGCTCTGAAAGTCCCCCTGGAATTAACTATCCACGTGCATATTTCAGATAAAAGCTCTGCATAATTAGAAACCTGCTTTTGACCTACCTGTGGAGGTAGCCTTTCCTCTTAATTAACAGCTAGGAAGTTTTTTAAACTGTAAGGGTGCTTCACTATTCCTGCCTGCTCTTCATCCTCAATCCATGAGAAACAAAAGGATAAAAAGAGGGGAGAGTCTTGCTAAAAAGGGTTGCCAAGGGGGCTGGGGAAATGAAATCAAATTATCATTCCTGAACCGAAGCTCTAAAAAGGATTTGAACACACACAAAAAAGCCAAGAAATGGATAGGAATTCTGCAGGAGATGTAGGTGGTTGTTTGACAAATACAGGGAGAGGGGAATGAAACAAAAACAAAAAAACCCTCAACCAATTCTGGTACTTTGGAACCACAGACTAGTGGATATCTGTGATCTCCATCTCTGGATGCAAGAAAGAGATGAAAGAGAAACTCAGCCAGCTGGCTTCTTGCTCAACTGGCACTTCCTCATGGATACAAAAGACACAGAATTTCCCTTAGCACATCCACATTTTAAGGATAAAAGTCCTAATCAAACAGCAATTGGAACTGTCAAAGCCATAAATTCAATTTTCAGACAGCTTCAGTGAAATAAAAATCTGACCCATGGGCCAATATTTGATTTCACATAATCCTTGACAGTATATGTGGCCAGAAGTGAAATTGCATTTCACAACTGAGTAAACCTGTAAAAGTTGAATACTCTAGTTCTATACCAACCTTATGCCATCAGAAACTAATGAATTATTTCCAGATGGTCATCAAATTTCCTCAAATTTGACCCCTTGTGGAAATCCAGTTTTAAAACTCAAAACTCCACAGAACTCTTGACTAATGTCTCTCTTGCTGCACATTTAGATTGAGTTCATTTTTTCTCTGTGTTAAGGAATGCTGAAATGTATAACTTTATACACTTGGCCATTTCCTTAGGACGAATTACGAAAAGTAAAATGGCTTGGTTAAAGTTTTATAAGTTATATAAAATTTTATAAATTACAAAACTATCCTATTGAAAGATTGTACCATTCCACAACTTCACCAGAAATGTCAAATATGGATACCATATTTAGTAGCATTTTTTTTAACCTTTACAATTTGATGGGTGAAAATGGCCTGTTAGTTTTATATTATGTTTTTGAATTACTAAGAAAATGCAAACAGCTTTTACGGGTTTATTGACTTTTTATAAAATTTTCTGTTTCAATTTTTTTTTCTATTGGTTTCCATTTTTTTCCTCAGTGATCTAGGAGAACACATTCCATATTACTGAAGTTCACTATTTCTCTATTTTGTATGTTGCAAATATTTTCCCACTTTGTACTTTAATTTTACAGTATTTGATATATAAAATCACACATAAACTCAAAGTTTCAGTACATCAATATTTTCCTTTATGGCTTCTGCCTTTTGATGTATGACAATTTTTTAATATTTTTTAAAAATTTCTTTTAGGGGCCGGCCCCGTGGCTCACTCGGGAGAGTGCGGCGCTGGTAGCGTCAAGGCCACAGGTTCGGATCCTATACAGGGATGGCTGGTGCACTCACTGGCTGAGCGTGGTGCGGACCACACCGTGCTGAGGGTTGCGATCCCCTTACCGGTCAGGGGGAAAAAAAAAAAGAAACAAAAGAAAAGAAAAAATTTCTTTTAGGTCACGCCCACATATAAGTACCTTCAAGCTAATTTAGAAAATTAAACTAAATACAGGTAATCATCTTCCATGAGCAGATGTCACAGAACATTGGCTTGTTTTCTCCAACTAATATTTACTGAAAGAATGTTAACATAACAAAAAAAGGGAAGAAATATATGCCCCTTGGCAAGTGACATCCACTGTTGCTATTCAAATAGATCAGGAACATTCCACTAGCCTGAATGAATTTAAGCCAGTGCTTTACACATTTTAGTTCCTCGCATTGCTGCACTTCTGGATATCTCAAAGGGCTTTCACATTCATCATTAAAATCAAACTTCAGGGCTGGCCAGTTAGCTCAGTTGGTTAGAGCACAGCATTGTAACACCAAGGTCAAGGGTTCAGTTCCCCATACCAGCCAGCTGCCAAAAAAAAAAAAAAAAATACAACTTCAGTTTGACAGTGGGAGATAGGAAAGGCAGGTATCAGCTCCACTTTGTACAGATCAGGAATCCAGGGCTCAAAAACAGTAATGATTGACTTGCCCAAGATTCTCCAACCACTGGAGCTTGCAGTGTATGGAATGCTGGTCTCCTGGACTCCTTGTCTAATATTCTTTCCTCTACACTATGAAGAATTCTTCAGAAAAGAATGGAGAAGTAGCTAATAAGAGCAGGAAACAGAGGAGTAGAGATGCATGAAGGACATATATATATTTCTATTACCTCATTCCCATTTTCTACCTGTCTTATACAAGTACTCTCAAGCTAATTTAGCAAACTTTGCTAATGGAGAATCTCTGCCTTTGCCAAACTAAAATAACTGATTTTGACGAAACATTTTGCTAACACTATCTAGCTTCATCCTAAGAAAGCAACAACAAAACTCATGAAAACTGAATCTGTTATTCCTAAAATATATATGATTGTGGTAATAGCGTAAAGTAAAATATTACCAGGTCTGGTATCTTTATCCGACACCAATCGATTCTCTGATTCTGCAACACTAACTAATTAGATATCCAACAATTCAATTTGATCAACACTAACTACTCTGAACTAGTACAGACCCCACAGGTTAAAGGCTCAGTCCCACAAGACTGCCCCCCCCCCACTTCAAATGCCAGTTGCAAGCTTCAGTTTGTTTTACCTTTACTGCTGATTGACTGGCTATAAATTGGTGTTCCCACAACCCCCTCCTCAGGTTAAATTAACTTGCCAGAGCAGTTCACAGAACTCAGGGAAACATTTACTGTACTTACGTTCACTGATTTATTATAGAGGATATCACAAAGGATACCGATGAACACCAGACAAAAGAGATGCATAGGGCAAGTTATGTAAGAGGGGGTGCAAAGTTTCCAGGCCCTCTCTGGGCACATCACCCTCCAAGAATCTCCAGCTATCCGGAAACTCCCCAAACCCGGTACTTTTGGGTTTTTATGGAAGCTTAATTACATAGGCATGAATGATTAAATCACTGGCCATTATCCATCAAATTAACTTTGAGTCTATCTTCTCCCCTCTCCAGAGACCTGGTTTAATACAGTAATTCGCTAGAACAACTCACAGAACTCAGGAAAGTGCTTCACTATTACTGGTTTACTATAAAGGAAACAACTCAGGAACAGCCAAATGGCTGGTTTAATACAGTAATTCGCTAGAACAACTCACAGAACACAGGAAAGTGCTTCACTATTACTGGTTTACTATAAAGGAAACAACTCAGGAACAGCCAAATGAAAGAGAAACACAGAGCCTGCTGTACCGTACATGAAAGAGAAACACAGAGCAAGGTGGGGGGAGAAGAGGGTGTCGCAGAGCTTCTGTGTCCTCTCTGGACGGGCCACCCTCTTGGCACTTTGATGTGTCATCAACCCATTTCATAGGCACAATTGATAAAGTCATTGGCCAATGGTGATCTACTCCATCTCCAGCCCCTCTCCCTTCCCCTGAGGTTAGGATTGGGGCTGAAAGGTCACCCCCTCTAATCACCTGGTTGGTTCCTCTGGCTACCAGCCCCATCCCAAGATGATCTAGGGATCCATCAATAGTCACCTCATTAGCATAAACTCGGGTTTGGTTGAAAGGGGCTCATTATAAATAACAAAAGATATTCCTATCACTCAGGAAATTCCAAGTGTTTTAGCAGTTCTATGCCAAGAACTGGGAACAAGACCAAATATATTTTTTGGTCATCATGACAGATGTGGGAGGGGAGAGGCAAAGAAGTAATTTAGAAGAAAATCCTAGTCATGTATAGAACTGATGGGGTTCAGACATGCTACCCAAAATACAGCACCTCAGCATTTGAGAAAACAGAAGCAGAAAGGTCTCTCGACCCCCCCGCAGCCCTTCTCCCCTTAAGCAGGTCATAAAACCCAGAAAGAATCTTCTGATCTTTCCCTGAAGCAGGTCATAAGACCTTCACTCAAAATGTGCCTCCCCTAAACTTGGAGGAAAGGAGCCCAAGACACAGAAACACCAAGAAGAATCTGAACAGGCCTTGCTAAGTTCCCCCAGTTTATTACAATTAGATCCTACCTTTTTGTCCTCCAATCATATTTCTCTACTGCCCACTGTTCATCAAAATTAGTATGAAAAATACACAGGTTTACCTGTTTCTTCAGGTCTTCATTTCCTTGTGAAGTCTCCCCTACATCATGTAAAACTTATTAAATAAATTCATATGCTTTTCTTTTGTTAATCTCTCTTTTGTTATAGGGGCCTCAGCCATGAACCTAACAATGGGTGAGGAAAAGATACTCCTCCTCCCCTATGGAAGTGTACAGACAAGTGCATATGTAGCTACCTGTCCACTTGCAGTCTCACATAGCTCCTTGAAAATGGCCAGATCTGTGCTACTAAATAAATGTGAATGTTTATTTAGCAGCTAATAAATCAGGGAATGCTCTAAGAATTTTCATCCACATCTCATTTAATTCTTAACAGTAGTCTTGCAAGGGCAATGTTACTACCAGAAGCACTATACGATTCACCAAATCAAGGATGAAAGGTTAACGGGATCAAAGTCACAGAGGCAGCAAGGCTGTATCCCCAGTTCTGCTCAATACCATTCTAACACATAGTCCAGTTAAAAAAAAAAAAAAATCCATTCACTCCAAATGAAGTGCTAACCTGCTTGCAAAGAGGTGATTAGAACAACTGATGAACAGAATAAAAGAAACACATTGTCAGAAAACATGTTTAAGGCATTTAACTTTGAGAGTTTGAAAGAGACATCAAGAAAGGCATTAGAACTAGCTCCTACTTAAGTACTGTAGTCTCTCAAGTGAGAGCTAACAGTGCTGTGCTAGTGGTTTATTCTTTAATGGCATTTACCACAGTAGATCTCTACATGGAACTGATCGGGGAACATCAGTCTGTCTCTGCTATTTATTTGTCAGTCTGTCTCTGTTTCTCTCTCACACACACATGCATGCAATAATCAGAAAAACACTGGTTTATTCTTTAATGGCATTTACCACAGTAGATCTCTACATGGAACTGATAGGGGAACATCAGTCTGTCTCTGCTATTTGTCAGTCTGTCTCTGTTTCTCTCTCACACACACATGCATGCAATAATCAGAAAAACAGTACAGAATGCATATAATTTTTCTGTATACATTTCCTGTATGCATTTAATTCCAAAGGGCCTTTAACACAAAGTTCAAAAATGTAATTAAGAAACAAACGCATGGAAAAATATTTGTCCTTGCCATCCAAAGAAATGCTAATCAAACCAACTCTAAGTTATCCTTCTATAGCTACATATTAGCACCAAAAATGATTTGTTTAATGATAACTAATAATTCACTCACTGCTTTCTTAATTATAAGCTGAAACAAATATTTCATACAGCATAATGGAGACATGTTTCAAACAGCATGAAAATATTTAATCCTAAAGCTCATTGATAAGCAAATAATTATATGGATTTGGTTTATCAAACACTTTATTTTTTCCTTCTTGCTAAAGCAAAAAGTTGAATAATCTGATCACCAAATTAATCTACACATGAGAAAAAATTCAAAAATTGCATTTAAATGCTATGAAAATATTTGTCTACCTTAATCAGAGCAGATTTTGAACTTTTCGCGACTTACAAATCTGCAAGCAGCAACTACCAGCTCAGATTACAAATGCCAAATAGGTTTTAGCCTATGCCAAGTGTAACTAATAATTTTCTGGGTTAAGTAGGAGAAAATTAAAGAATGTTAAGAGTTGAATGACTCTAGAATCACTTCAAAAACTCTATTTAATTCAAATTAGTACCAAAACTAAGTGAGCATAATTGTGTGTATACTAACAATATATTACTAATTAATGTTTAGTATCTTAACAAAGGTACTTTTTTTAAAGAAGCAAGAGGTCCAGAAAAAAAAATAATACAGCACAATAATTTTAATAAATTTTAATCTGCCTCAAAAAGAGAAAACCCAGAAAACCTTAAAGAGTATGTTGTTTTACTTCTTAGCATTATCTTTCCCCTTATCACAGACTCTCAAAATTATAAAGTACCAAAAAATATATCTATGTTGAGTTCTCTGAGGATAAGCTTTGTTCATTCTCAAAACTCAGCACAACGCCTGGGATATTTAGTATGTGTTTATACAAATAAATGAATTAAACTGAAATTTTACTAATCCAAGTACCCACCCATGCTGAATCTCCTTAATAACATCCCCACCTTCTGTTAACACCTTCAAGGAAGAAAACTCACAATTCCCAAAGCCATCTAGTTCATCCTTGGTCAGCTATACTTCTTAGAATTAGTGGAAATTTATCTCCTTCTAATATTCAAATATTAATTCAGTGTTCTACTCATTCAGGCTCCATTGTAGAAGTTTCCTCTGGTTCACATGAAGTCCTTTCAGTATCCAAATTCAAATTTTAAGCACTCAAATTGTATGACCTAGCAATTCCACATGGGTATGTACCCAAGAGAACAGAAAACATGTTCACACAAAAACCTGTGCATGAATGTTCATAGCAGCATAATTCATAATAGTCAAAAAATGGAAACAACCCATTTATCAACTGATGAACGGATAAACAAAATGTGGTATATTCGTATAATCACATACTATTTGGCAATAAGAAGGAATGAAGTACTGTTGCGTGCTACAACATGGATTAACCTCAAAAACGTTATGCTAAATGGAAGAAGCCAATCACAAAGGCAACATATTATATGATCCCCTTTATATGAAATGTCCAGAATTTAGACAAACCAACAGAGAAATAAAGTAGATTAGTGGTTGCCTAAGGTCTGGAAGGAGAGAAAAATGGGAAGTGACTGCTAATGGGTATGGGGTTTCTTCCTGGGATGCTAAAAATGTTCGGAAATTTTATAGTGGTGACAGTTTCACAACCCTGGAATATACCAAAACCACTGAATTGTACACCTGAAAAGGGTTAATTCTGGAATTTGCTTTCTAAGGTAGCATACACGTCAGTGCGGTCTTTGTGAGATTCCACCACAGTGTACCAGTGGCCACGGCCAAAAAGTGCAGATGTTGATGGTACAATGCATAAACCTCATCTTTAGATATCTACAAAATAGATCCCGGGTTCAGGTGTGGCTCTACAAGCAAGTGAACATGCAGAGAGAGGGCTGTATCATTCGTTTTCATGAGTATATGAACCCTGCATTAGATGATGAAGAAGAGATTCACTGTAAAACAAAGTCAAGAAAACAACTGGGTCGGATCATGTGAAAAGGAGATAATGTTACTCTGCTACAAAGTGTTTCCAACTAGAAATAATCTATGAAGTGAATTGTTGAGAAAGCAATACAGTTTGTTTTTTCAGGTGCCCTGTTTTGGGAGTATAGTTCTAAAACACTTGTTCCTACTGTTTTGATTACCCTTGTGTTATTACCAGATGACAATTAATGCTATGGGATTGTTCTTATTTTTTTAAAAAGAGGATTAATTTTATGGTATGTGAATTACATCTCAATGAAACTGTTAAAAGAAGGACGTGTTCAAGTACAGGCTGGCTGATTATCTGTGCAAGCACTGTAGGAAGGATTCTTTCTACTGATTATCATACCGTATTGTCCAAATATTTGATGATTCTTTACAATTTCAACAGCATTAAATGCCTTTGACTTAAAATAGAGATAAACAGCTCTTTTTACTAAGACTATGATGAGTCCATAAATCTAAAAAAAAATTGAAAGTAAAGTTCATCAAGTGCAGGAAAATCAAAAGCCTCCTCCTAAAAAGTTTAATATAAAATGTTAACAAACTTCAAAAAAAATTCATTTATTCTATACTTCCGTGAGAAACAAATGGAGTTCAAGGAGATATTGAAAAAAAGCAGTAGAAGACTAGCCTTGTTGATCACAGTTCAGCCTATACAGTACTAAAATTAAAATATATGACTTTAAATATATTTCGGGTTTCCCTTCACTAATCAGACCTAACTTATTTAGCCTTTTCACCTGACCAAATGTCAGTTTCCTATCAGAATTATCAGTGACCTACTATAATGCTAGTTAAGAATTATGTCATAATTATTAAATATCTAGCTATATTATTAGCATAAATATAAATTCATTTCTTACATATACACAAATTTATTTATCTAATACTAATTTATACTAATACAGTAAATATAAAGTATAGATTTATACTAATATTATTAATACTTTGTAGTGTTAGTATAAAGAAAACATTACCATTGTATATAAAATAAAACACATTAATTAACATTCATTTCTTTGTGGGAAAATATGCATATCCATACTCAATATATTTAAGGTAAAAAATTATATAAGCCAGTGTTTTATTTATCATTTCCTCTCTTAAAAGCTGCTGGAAACATGTTTTAAATGACTCATAGACAAGATTTTTGTAAACCTGTGATATTTACCCCTCTGTCCTAAAGTATACCTATATCCAACCCCAAAAGCCAAGTCACGTATCTTTCACAAGTATTAAGTAAACATTCAATTCAACTGTCTAATGATACCTTTTGCTCCACCTTCAGAAACTGAGCCAGTTCTTCGACAGTTAGGTGATCTTTCTTATCACTATAGCTCAAGAGCAACAAATAAAGGTCCCGTCTCAATGACATCATTTTGTAAAAAACACAGAACTCTTCAAATGTCAAAGTTCCCTGATTCTCATCTGTGTCCGCTTCCTGAAAAGAACAGAAAAAACAAGGCCGTGTGAGAATTTGAAACAGAAAATTCAGTACTGGGAAATAACATTTACTATAAAAAAGCTGCTACACAAATCACAAATATGAACATACATGCTTTTCAAGCACATGTGGAACATTATAAAAATTAACTATATATTAGGCCACAAAGACAGTCTCAGAAAATTATTAAACAATCAACCTTATTTAAACCAATTTCTCTGACCACAATAAATTTATAAATCAAAGAAAGCTAAGAAAAAAAAAAAAAACCCAAACCAAAAAACTGTGGAAACAAATATAGTACATTTCTAAGTAGGTAATGAAACATATAGAAGTGGATAAATACACTACATATTAAAACTTGTACAATAAAGTTAAAGCAGTAATTAGAAGGAAAGTCTTCTTTTTTTGAAAAGTCTTAAACTTTTTCGAAAGCAAAGTAGATTCAAAACAGAAGCTAATAATTCAACTCAAAAAGCTAGAAAAAATTTAGCCCAAAGAAAATAGAAGGAAATAAATTATAGACAAAAGCAGAAAGTAATGAAATAGAAAATAAATAGATATAACACAAATGTGAGCAAGAAAACCAAAAGCTCATTTTTGAAAAACCTAGTGAAAAACAGAAATCTTGAACAAGATTAATCAAGTACAAAAGAGAGAAGACATATTTAACACATGATGAAAATACCAGTCTCTCAGCAGTTTCCGAACTGTAATTCAGTCAATATAATTTTTACCCCTAAGAGAATCTTTCCTAATTCCTCATGGGTAGGCCTGATGCTCTTACAGCCATCATTAGTATCATCGTACCTCCCTACTTTCCCTCCATAAAGTCTGAACAATCCATTTGGATTGAGTTCTAGTTGAAACTATTTGTTTCTAGTAATTATTGAGTGAAAATCTTTCACCATGTACCTTAATTCTGGTTGGCTGAATTTGTCATAAAACCATAAAACTATTGGGGATACAAAATGAGCAACTGACCTGTTTATGTGATCTTCTTCATTCTAAGCGAACACAGTTGTAACCAAACAAAAACTGACAGGGAATGAATGGCATTTTGAAATGCATGGGTTTTGTAAAGTATACTCAGTTGTTATGTGGTTTTAAATGTAGCTTTGAAAGTCAACATTTCTGATATAGATATTTTGGAGGCTCTTAGTTGGAGAGTCTTTCCATCCCAAGAAACTAGACCTAATGTCCACGTTTCTGCCATAACTTTGTTTCAAAATATCTAATCCTGGATGGAGAGATGAAACTTTAAGACTTTCATGTAAATGCCCAATCGATTAAGAATAGTAAAACTCTGAGATTTAAATAACAGCATCTAAAGACTTCAAAAGAAGCTATTCTTACCTCAAAAGATTACTTCTTTTTTTTAAACGTTACTTTTAAAAAAAAAATCAGTTAAATCTTCTATTGCAACAAAAAGGCAAAGAAAAGGAAAAGAAAACTCTAGAAGGTTTTAATGTGTTTACCAGCAATACAGTCAAAAGGAAGAGAATGTTCCTGAAAAAATACTTAGGTCCTTGGTCCCATCACTTCCACCATGAGCATCTACTGCTAGATGCAAGGCCCAGGGTGGAAATGATCTACATGCAGCAGCCACAACTACTTACCCAGTCACTTTTGGCTTGATAAATTTTTAAATCTGAGGTCATAAAAAGAGACTCAATCTTTTCTTAAAACTTGTTTAAAGAATTTACTTTGAACTCATGAGACACTGAACATAAACATTTCCTGGTTTACCCTCTAAAATACTTGGTGCCTTAGAAATAAATAGGTGTCTGGATCGGAAAAATACAGAAGTAAAAATAGTTCAATATCTTATGTTACTTCCTTATCTTATTTCCAGAAAGTACAAAATAATCATTATTTTTATGGGTATAGATTTTGCCCTCCTCTTTAAGCTTGGCCTCTCATGTTTAATCAGCAGCCAGCTCTTCAGTACTGTGAATACCTCCCGTGTGAAAAACAGGCGGAGAAGTAGAGCTCACAACAGGGCAAATCTGAGATGACACAGGGAATGCCAGGAACATGGCAAACCTTTCCATATACTTTCAAGATGATTCACTCTGACAACTCATTTCCCCTCCAAAGTCTCTCACTCCATCTCTGCGGCTCCCTATCTAGCATATCTCATTCTTCCCTCCTCTTTTCTCTCAAGTTGTTCTCCAGTGAAGTGGGATCAAGTTCCCCACAATGGAAACCATCTCCAACCAAGAGCTTCCCAAGGATAGGACCACCTTAAGGGGTCACAGAATAGAGCTAGTCTCTGTCTTCCATTCACTGTTGTAACTTGTACCCCATGCTGTTTCTGTCCTTACCACCCCTAACAACAAGTGGTTAGAAAACAAAAGAAGCACCCTTTTTTTTCACCCTATGCAAAAATCAACTCAAAATAGATTAAAGACTTAAATGTAAGACCCAAAACTATGAAACTACTAGAGGAAAACACAGGGGAAAAGCTCAAAGACATTGGTCTGGGCAATGATTTTTTTTTTAATATGACCTCAAAAGCACAGGCAACAAAAGCAAAAATAGACAAATGGGATTATACCAAACTAAAAAGTTTCTGCACAGCAAAGGAAACAATCAAAAGAGTGAAGAGAGAACCTACAGAATGGGAGAAAATATTTCTAAACTGTACATCTGATAAGGGGTTGATAATCAAAATATAAAAGGAACCCAAAGAACCCAACAGCAAGAAAACAAACAACCCAATTAAAAAATGGACAAAGGACCTTAACAGACATTCCTCAAAAGAAGACATACAAATGGCATTCAGATATATGAAAAAATGTTCAACATCACTAATTATCAGGGAAATGCAAATCAAAATGAGATATCACCTCACTCCTGTTAGAATGGCTGTTATGAAAAAGATGAAAGAAAACAACTGTTAGCTAGGATGTGAAGAAAAAAGACCCCTTGCACAGCCATTATGGAAAACAGTATGGAGGCTCCTCAAAAAGTTAAAAATAGAAATACCATAAGATTGAGCAATCCCATTACTAGGTATATATCCAAAGGAAATAAAATCAGTAGTCAGAGAGATATCTACACTTCCATATTTATTGCTACTACTCACAATAGCCAAGCTACAGAATCAACCTCAGTGTCCATCAATGGATAAATGGATAAAGAAATGTGCTATATATACACAATGGAATACTATTCAGGCATTAAAAAAGAATGCAACAACATGAATGATTCTGGAAAACGTTATGTTAAGTGAAATAAACCAGGCACAGAAAGACAAACACTGCATGATCTCCCTCACTCAGAATCTAAAAAGGTTGATCTCATAGAAATAGAGAGTAGAACGGGAGTTACCAGAGCCTGGGGTGATTAGAGGGGAAAGGAGGTGGGGGAGGTGTTGGTCAAGAGATACATAAATACAGTTAGCTAGGAAAAATAAGTTCAAGAGATCTGTTGTTTAGCATGGTGACTACAGTTAATGATGATATATTGTATTCTTGAAAAATGCTGAGTGAATATTGCTTTCACCACAAAAAATGGTAACTATGTGACGTTATGCATTCGTTAATTAACTAAATTTAACCATTCCACAACGTATTTGTATTTTAAAACATTGTGTTGTATATGATTAAATACAAACAATTTTATGTCAATTAAAAAAAATAAATTTGGAAATAAAGGAAGCACAAAACATCAAACATCATATTGTCCTACCATTCCTATTTTTGTATGTACAAAATATCACCTAGTCACAGAGGATAAAAAATAATTGCTTTTTTAAAATTAATATTCTAGTAATTACTAATAGTCTAATGTCTTTGCCCCAACTTAAACTTAACAGAGCCCTCTTCTGCACTTTAGACTGAAGACTAAATACAATCCCAGCTGGATGCCACAGAGTAAGTTTGGGACCAAGGATTTACCTCAATGACTTATCAAAAGGGAAAAAGCATTTCATCTAACACCAACAAGCAGTTGAATGAATTTCTGGAAAGCTCCTTAAATGGTAGGAGTGGTTAAGCACTGCTAAGCCTCATGAATTCTTTTTTTT
>NW_007727454.1:126300-127480 GCF_000696425.1 Galeopterus variegatus | reverse complement strand
CGGGAGCGCCACCGCGCTCTCAAGCGGCGCACTCTCCAGTGCACCACCGGGCTGGCCCAGCCTCATGAATTCTAAATCTCAAATCCTCAGAAACAAAACAGAGAGGTTCTTTTTTTAAAAAAAAGTTTTTTTTAATCTTTTTATTTATTTATTTTTAATTGACATGTATCGATTGTACATATTTATGTAGTACAGAGTTATATTTCAATACAAGTATGCAATGTGGGATGATCAAATCAGGGTAACTAGCATATTAGTCATCACAAAAATTTATCATTTCCTTGTGATCGGAGCATTTGAGTGCTCTCTTCTAGCCAATTAAGAAAATAAAATAAATTATTGCTGCTTACAAATGCCTAGCACTACGGTGCACCACTAGAACGCATTTTTCCTGTCTAGCTGTGATTTCGTATCCATTAACCAACCTCTCCCTATCCCCCTCCCCCACCCACTCTCTAGTAACCACAACTCTACTCCAGAATAGAGAGATTCTGAGGTCTTAGACAAATGCTATTTTCTTCATGTTACTTATCTTTATATTGATCCTTACAACAGCCCTGTGAGGTGGGCATATGCGATATTATTGTCCTTTTAAAGGACTTGATCTAGTTTACTCCATTATTTGTGTGTCAGGAAAATTGCTTGTAATTACTCTTTGGAAATAGCAACAATAACAAAAACAGCAAGTAAAATTGTGGATGCATGTTAAGTTTATGAAGTTTTTTTTTCTTCGATGAAACAAAATGCCTCTCTTTGTCAAAGAAAAATAAAACAGCCCAGAGCAAGTCATATTAGCTTCCAACAAAACAAAACAGCCTTTTAATGGACCTAAGTACATCAATAACCTCTGTGTATTTCACGCCATTGTGAAACCGTACCTGAAACATCTGTCTGACTTTTCTTCGAGGCAGATTGACATTTAGTTTATGCATCAATTGGTGTATCTCTTCAATATTCAATAAGCCATCACCATTCTTATCAGCTTCCTCAAAGGTCTGCTTCACCCATGTGCAGAAAGGTCAAGGAAAACACTGTGTTTTCATAAAAACCGCTCTCTCACGGAACACTCACAAAGACATTTATCAGCAACAGGGAACATGAGAAGAAATTACTTTGAGAAGGTCCTGCAATCCGGTCTCTGGTGAGCTCCTGATAGTGACAACAACAAAAATCCAGGAAT
>NW_007727454.1:118130-125868 GCF_000696425.1 Galeopterus variegatus | reverse complement strand
CATGTGCAGAAAGGTCAAGGAAAACACTGTGTTTTCATAAAAACCGCTCTCTCACGGAACACTCACAAAGACATTTATCAGCAACAGGGAACATGAGAAGAAATTACTTTGAGAAGGTCCTGCAATCCGGTCTCTGGTGAGCTCCTGATAGTGACAACAACAAAAATCCAGGAATGGGGAGGAGGACACATACAGGTGGTTCCCTCCACTGTGAAATGAGAGCCAAACCAGATTATGAGGGCTTCTTTAATTCAAACATTTGTATCCAATCTCACCCAGATTAAATGTTGATTCTATTTTCGCAAAACACTATATTCATCAACTGTAAGGGGGAAAAAACTACATTATTGGTTCTAGTTCCACTCTGGCAAGAAGACATTTTAATTCAAATCTCCATTAGCAAACTCCATAAAAATAAAATATTTCTGTATGACTTTATACATTATCCCTTTTTACTTCTCATTTCCTGACTAGTTTTCTCAGTTATGCTGCCATGGTCATGACATAAATTTTGTGTCCCTACTAGTTCTTACTCAGAATGTCAGAGTTGTTCATTTATGAGGCATAGAGATGGCATATAGCAGGAATGGCTCAGTATTATAGCTCCTGAACACTTTCTGTTAAAGAATCTCATGAGGATGAAACCCCATTTATAACAAATTTAGGCCTCATCTTCTCCTTTCATCTAGTTTTTCATCTTTTTACTTTCACAATACCCCATGGTACGTGACTGTTTCAATTCTCTTTTCTTAGAAAAATTTCTTAGAAAATTAGACCATCTAGTTCAATATCATCATTGTTCAGAAAGATATAAAACTAAAGGAGAGGAAGATATTTCGTAAGAATTAGCTAAGAGAACCAGGTCTCAAACCCAGGTCTCTTACAACCATATCTAGCATTCTTTTTTCCTACATTTAAGGCTAATCGCTACACGATGTTCCTCTTCCTATTACTAACTTTGATAGTTCTCCCCTAATAGGCCAAAACTTCTAAATTATGGTCAGTAATCCACAGGAATAGTTCTCCCCTAATAGGCCAAAACTTCTAAATTATGGTCAGTAATCCACAGGAATAGTTCTCCCCTAATAGGCCAAAACTTCTAAATTATGGTCAGTAATCCACAGGAATAGTTCTCCCCTAATAGGCCAAAACTTCTAAATTATGGTCAGTAATCCACAGGAATGAAACCTGATATGCTAGCAGTTGCCCTGCAAGCTCAGGTATGAGACTGGGCGACTGAGGATGTGAAGCTGAGTTTACATACAAAAGCCTTACATCATGTGAACTGAGATTTTAACAGAGCCCCGGTGGGATGAGGCTTGGGTTGTTTTACATAGTGGGAAAGCAAAATTAGTGAATGAGTTGAACATTCCCAGTTAACTTTTAGCAGAGGATTTTTTTTTTAAATGGATGTTTCATAGTTGTTGGGCAGTAGGTTGGAGAAGGCAGGAACTGTGTGTGTACTTAGAACACCAAATTGACCTTCAAAGTCTGGAGGGTAATGAAGACAAAAAGAACGAAGGTAACCGAAAGAAACCAGAGAATCAAAGTAAGGGAAAGGCATTTAAAGCCAAAAAATGGGAGAATGGGAGTGCATCAGAGGAGACTGTCAATGATAATATTTGCTTATCAAGTAGATAACACCAACTGAGATATTCTTATTTTAAGTCAAAATATTAACTAACCTCCTGGTGACCACACAGCACGTTCACGTTTCTTATGTGATTCAAACTGTGATTGTACCTCAGCAAATGAAAACAAGCAGAGGTAAAGTCTTCCTTCTCAAGTTAAATAATGTAATTTTTCAGATTGTAAATACCTTCTTTCACATTTTGTTCCCTTTATAACGTTTTTAAATAACCAGACCAGCTCTTTCAAGTTCAATTCTTCCTCATAGAGTTCAGTCAGGACCTCATTATACATGACACCTGGAAGATAAAGAGATACCCAGACCTAGGAGAAAAATAACTAAAGAATCAGAAGGGTGGAATACTTGGGCCAGTTTCTAATAAGTATCTAATCTCATTTTTTCTGTTCCTGGGCACAGGGCCCACACTGTGAGCTACATTTCTTTTGACTGTGGACACTGCTCTGTGCCCCACAGAGTATTTGGCCAGATTTCAAAGTGATGAAATGAGTCCAATGACAGTGATATTTTCACCTTTTATCCCACAATTCTTTACCAAAGCCTCTGTAAGACTTCTTCAGAGAAGAGGCAGGGACAGCCAAACTCTACATCTGAGTATACTCTGCAGACATGAACCCGTTAGGATGGGAAAGGACTTCAGCACCAACACATATGCTGACCCTGACAAGTGGCTTAGGGGACATGGGACTAGTAAGGCAGAAGTAGAGAAGAAGTCAAACCAAGAGACACACGCTAGTCCTAATTCAACTGATGACCTGGCCCTGTGGCAGTGGGTCACCCATGTCACTTCTTGGCATCTCCATTTCTTCATCTACAATGTCAGGGAGCACAACTAGATAACCTTGAAATCCCTTTCAGTTCTAAGCTTCTGTGAAAGGGAAAACCACTCTTCAAGTAACCGTACGCATAGTGTACAATTGCAGGAAAAAGTATTGTGATATCTTCAAGACAATCTTCATAATTAAGATATGAGTGCCAAGAAAAGCCCTGAATTAATCATTTATAGCCATACATATGATCTTTGAAGAGAAGCGGTCATTCTGCAGAGAAAATCTGGGAGAATAAAAGTGAATGAAAAGCAAAAGGCTAGTAGTTTCTATCAAGAACTGTAGGAGAATGGAAAGCATTGAATGCTATTAACTAGCGCCGGGCTGGGCAAAGTTCTTCTGTAAAGGGCCTGAGAGTAAACATTATAGGCTTTATAGGCCATTTGCTCTTGGTTGCAACTCTTCCACTCTGCCATTGTCACATGAGAGCAGCTTTATAAACAATACATAAATGAATGAGCCTGGTTACGTGCTAAAAAAATTTCATTTATGAGCACTGAAATTTAATTTTTAAACCATTTTCACACTTCACAATTTTTTTTTAAACCCATTCTTAACTAAAGAGCCCTACAAAAACAGGTGGTGGGCCAGATTTGCCCTGCAGTTTGAGGGAAGATAATAAGGCTTTAATTTACAAATACATAAGGGACTGCCAAAAGTCTTTTAGAGGTAGTAATTTCTCTCATGGGGTCAAGAGATAAGGTAGGGGAAACACAGGGGAGAATGTTCTGATGGAGAAAAATGCCGAGGCTAGGTGCCAGCGCCATTATCTTTGCTTGATGGGGCCCCTGAGATTTCAGACTTTAACCTATCTGAATAAGAAAACAAAAGATTCAGCCACTCCTTACTTCTCTTTAGCAATAACACCAGTAGCTATTATTTATAACATGCCTACTATGTGCTGGGCAGTGTTCTAAGGATTTTGTGTACGTCGACTCATCTGATCTTCACACATCTCTGTAGGGTAGACGCTGTCATCATCATCGTTGCCACGGCACAGATAAAGACTCTGAGGCAAAAGAGTTTAAGTAATTCACCCAGAGTTACACAGTACGTGGTAGAGTCGGGGCTGGACCCCAGGCAGTGCAGCACCAGAGTCTCAGTTCCTCCCCATGATGCTGCATGGCTTCTCGCAGGCATGAGGGCTGCAACTACTTCCATTCAACATGGCCATACTACAGAAATAATTTACACTTTAGACTGGAGGGATTTTCTCACACGGCCATTTAAGATTCATTATTCTCACCGTGTACTCACAGTTGAAATTTTCAGTCCTAAGTGAAATCTAATAAAGAACATTTCAAAATCTGTTCTCCTCAATTTATGTAATTAAATATATGCCAAATCAAGGATGTCATTCTGTTATCAAGATTATTATGTAAAACACTACCAAATACTGACAAATCTGTATGAGAACGGTTCCCTGACTCAAAATAACTTTCCCTACTTTTGACTACAGCTTCCTCTTTACTAATAACTATTCATTAATTTCTTCCTTTTTTTTTTTTCTTCACTGACATAGACATCAAATACCTCTATATTTCTTACGAAATTATTCCTCAGTGCAGTTCTGGTGTACACTTACTTTCCAGATAACATATTTTTAGAATATGAAATCCCTCAGCTGCCAAGCTGGTTAATTCAAATATGAAAACTTTCAAGTCCCAGTAAACATGGAAAAACAAATCACGTTCAAAAAACTACTGACCAATAAAGCAAAAATAAGCTTCCACAATTTATGCCCACCTCTCACTAGTCTATTTCAAGGATTATTAGTCAGATGTATGTAAATGACGAAAGGCTCTAGAGTATCATGAATGTGTCCTAGTCAACTGGGTGAGGATAGCAGCTTCTGGAATTGTCTCCCGACAGTCACCATCCTCCCTTCTTTCTTGCTAAAACAACCTGGATTTTGTTCAGGTATCCAAGAGCCATGTGCTTTAATTGAGGGTGGGAACTGGAGGAGGGAGGCAAATCTTGGCACTAATGTAACTGTCCTCAATGTATATTCGTGGGGGACAGGGAAAGTACATAATCCTAAGGTCCCCCTTTTCCAACTACATATCTGTGTAAGGCTCAATTTTCTTTACATATTCCAACCAAAACAATGTATCACAATAGATTGAATACAGAAGCAGATATGAGAATTCATGTGTTCCATTAAGTCAGACATTAGACTTGCAAAAACAGTGAAGAAATACTACTCTTATTTGTCTTGCTTTGAAAAATAGTTATTTTTTATAAAATATATGTTAACAAGTAATAGAGTTTATTATGACTTTAAATGACTTTTTTTTTTAATTCTCAGATTTAATCTCTAATATGACAAATATCAATAGATAGAACCCACATAAACAAAAGCTCTTTGGAGTCTTTCATTTTTAAGAGTGCAAATAAGGGTCCTGAGTTCAAGGTCTGATTGAGTCAATTTCTCTTGCAAGAGATTCTTTTAGGAATGGACCTGCAGTAGTGATTCTGGCCAATGATGAGAGGTTGTCTTTTGGGGGACCACTGGGAAGTTTTTCTTTGCTCTTATAAAAACATTTGTGAGAAGAAACTTTGCGACCTCTGGGCAGGGCTGTGTTTGGAGCTGCTGCCTAAAGTTGTTGCAGCTCTTCTCTGACCAAGGGGCAACCAGCAGCAGGACTAAGACAACATGCTGAGAAAATGGGTCTCGGATGACATCACTGAGCCACTAAGTTAACTGCCCTTGGAACTGCCCCATCTCAGATCCCATATTTATGAGAAAATGAATATTCTTTATCATTTTAGGCACTGTTAGTATGGTTTCTGCTGCTTGCACCAGAAAGCATTCTTACTGTTTCGACATACTTTCTTGTTTGTTCTTTTACCAAATATTAAAGAGTTGAGAACCAAACTAACAGACTAAAGCACAGAAAGTTAGTTCCTATGTCTGTATTTTGTTCATTTATGAATCCTAATTGCATTTACCTGTATGCCATGAATACTGATGAAAACATCATGGCTCATCAGTTCAGGCCTTCACACTGTCAAGATCCTTTCATGGGCTGAATATTTCCCATTCTGCTCCAACAATACCCTGGGTGAGAGATTAAAGCTAAAGCGGTGCAAATTTATCACCAATTCCTAGAAGAAAATTAGGGTGCACTTTCCAATGATAGCAAGGAAATAGTGCTACTCCCTACATGGACAGGGAGCACCTGTATTTTAAGGCCATTCAAAATGTGCAGAGGGAACCAAAGTAATCAACTATGCCAACACCCTCACTTTACAGATAAGGAAACTGAGACCAGAAGGGTCATGCCACATCCACAGCTTGATCCCAGCAGGACGGATGCCTTCAGACCAAACACATTAATCATCTATCTTGTCAGCACTGCAGGACCACAAGAATGGGTTTAATCGTGAACGAAGACTTAGATGCTAGTTTCTTGAGCAAATTAGAGAGGGTAAATGTTATTAAGTAAAAAGTAACTTCCCCTTCAGTTTAGTTTCCAAACTGTAAGTTAAAAAAAAAAGAGAGAGAGAGAAAGCAGGAAGGAGCTCAGTGCTTGGTTTGAAACTCAAAAAGTATTTGTTAAACTAAACTGACTTCAGAACAAAGTAGGATTTTCTCTAACTGAAATCCACACTTTCCCAGTTGCAGCTAATCAATACTCCTACAATAAAAAAGGCAATAATATTGAATGTGTGCTTCACCACTCTTAGGAAACTTTAGGTTATAACTGGAGCTCTCTCAGATTGTGGAGCTAAATGCTGTCTCCTCAGAACAATTCTGCTCCTGAGTTCACAAGCTTATGTTTTGTGGATTCATTTACTTGGAGTGAGAGTGAGAAAGGGAGAGAAAAGTCCTAGGCATAAACGAAGAGAAAGAAAGAAAAGTAGCTATGAAGCCTCAAAATCACGGGATAAAAACAAAGCAAAGTTTAATCCTCACTACACACGCACAGCTCAGAAATAAAGTTCCATGAAGGATATTGGTCATGGGTCCTCTGCCTTTTGGCCAGGGAATCTTCATCACTGATGCCAGCCATCAGGTACTTGAGGCCTGTGATCCAGGTGCGGGCCTCCTCAGGGTTGGAGGTGATGAGGTCCAGGGACTCCATGTGGTTGCCATGGTAAATGGTGAAGCAGCAGCTGGGGTCAAAGTTCCCCTCAGCTTGTCTGTGGAATATTTCAGACTGCCGACCCTCGGTGACTTTGTAAATGGAGTCGATAAGTACTGTCAGGGAAGTGAGACACACAGTTACATGGCAGGAGAAGATATTTATTTACACAGACTACCAAACAAGAAAAGCAAAATCATTTTAAATATAAAAAATAAGCACGAAAAAATTGTCTGAAAGTTGTAGTTTTAAGTCCACATGTGAAACACAGGCCCCACTGTTTCCTGCTAGGAAACTTCTCCACGTAACACTGTACCTTCCTCAGCAGTCTTCACAATGTCCTCCCAAGGCAATGACTTGGGATGTGTTGAAATGTATAGAAAAAAGACAGAAATGCCCATCTGGGCAAGAAGACTGGCAGAAAAGGTAGCAAATGAATATGTCAAGTTTACAGTTTACAAATTTATAAAGGGAAAAACATACAAAGACCAGAGCCAACTTTAGTATTTTGTGAGACACAAGAGAAGGTAGTTGGAAAATTGAAGGAAAAAAATCACTGGCAACTGAACAGCACCGTTGTGAGACACAAGAGAAGGTAGTTGGAAAATTGAAGGAAAAAAATCACTGGCAACTGAACAACAGCACCACTAAATGTGGCTGGCATTCCTGGAGAGAATGCTCCAGAAGTGAAGGCAGAGCAGGGCTCAGAGAAGTGGAGCGGACAAGGTGGCATCAGAGGAAGGGGCAGAGACACGGACACACAAGGCCCACTCCAGGCATGCTGAACAGGCCGCTCAAGCGGGCCTGGAAAGCTCAAGAGGAAGAATTGAGGCAGACAAACTGGAGAGGCAGACAAAGGCTAGATTAAGGAGAGAGAACAATAACAGATTAGCATTACGTAGGTAGGGGAGCAACACTGAAGCATCAGAGGAAGGGGCAGAGACACGGACACACAAGGCCCACTCCAGGCATGCTGAACAGGCCACTCAAGTGGGCCTGGAAAGCTCAAGAGGAAGAATTGAGGCAGATAAACTGGAGAGGCAGACAAAGGCTAGATTAAGGAGAGAGAACAATAACAGATTAGCATTACGTAGGTAGGGGAGCAACACTGAAAGTGTGGATCAGAGAAGCACTGGCAAGGGGGATAACTTCAGACGAAAATATTTTTGTTTGCT
>NW_007727454.1:114251-118011 GCF_000696425.1 Galeopterus variegatus | reverse complement strand
GTGTGGATCAGAGAAGCACTGGCAAGGGGGATAACTTCAGACGAAAATATTTTTGTTTGCTTATGTTTAAGCACGAATCAGAAGTGTTGCATACCCAACTGGTTGCCCACATACACCACCTACTCCTCACTTCTGCCTTAATGGCGGGGTCCTGATTTTCTTCTAGTATCAACTCGTTCCCCACATGACTCACAGGGAAATGCTCAGCCCCAGGGCATGTTCTGGTGGGTCAGGCTATTGGAGTGACCCACTCCTATGTCTTATGACTGTTTCAGGAGAGCGCATGCAAGCCAGTTCTAACCAAGCAGGCATGGGCCAGTCTGCCTTAAGGGAAGGGTCTAGAAAGAGTTCTTTTCTCCTAAAAAAGAAGCAACAGAAGAGAAGGTCCCTTTCTGCCTCTTCACGGTCATATCAGGTTGTGAGGCCCAGAATGGCTGAGGCCATGTTGCTGCTGCTGCCTTGGTGACAATGCCAACACACAAGAACAGAGCCAAGAGCACTTCAGAGAAACAGAAAAAGAAACTAAACGTCCCATGCCTGGGGACTGCCAGTCTCTGAGTTTCTTGTTAGGGGAGGTAATAAATTTGTTTACCATGCAAGCCGAATTTAGACAAGGTCTTCTGTTACTGATAAAGACAGAAGAAACTAGAAAAATGGAGACTGGTTGGAGGACTTGCAATAGACTACCAGAGAGGTGAAGAGACCCTGAACCAAGGAGGCTACCATGAAAACAGGAAGGAAGGAGCAGATGAGCTGTCACAAGAGATTCAACAAGGACTTGATGTTAAATGTAGAAAGTATATGTGATGGTTCATTTCAGGTGTCGCCTTGACTACCTTAAAGGATACCCAGATAGCTGGGCAAAGCATCATTTCTGGGTGTGTCTGTGAGGGTGTTTTCTGGAAGAGCTTGGCATTTGAATCAGTGGGCTGAATAAGGAAAATCCTCCCTCACCCAGCATGTGTAGCCATCCTCTAATCAGGTGAGGGATCAGACAGAACAAAAAGGCAGAGGAAAGACAAATGTGCTCTCTCCTCCTCTTCTGGAGCTGGGAGACCCATCTTCTTCTGCCTTTGGACATCAGAACTCCAGGTGCTCCAGCTTTCAGACTCTGGGAGGTGCATCAGTGGCCCCCCAGGTTCTTGGGGCTTTGACCTTGAACTGAGAGTTACACCCCTGGTTCCCCCAGTTCTGGGTCTTCAGACTCAGACTGAACGACAGCACCATCTTCCCTGGTTCTCCAGCTTGCAGACAACATATTGCGGGATTTCTCAGCCTCCATAATCACATGAGCCAATTCCCCTAATAAATCCCCTCTCATCCATCCATCTATCTATCTCCTGTTGGTTCTGTTTCTCTGACCTGACTAATACAGTGTGGGAGAGAGAAGCTTTAACTAGCAGTCAGATCAAAACTATTTTATTTGGTATCATTAAAACAGTGCTGTCAATTCATTAACCAGTTAACTGTGCTCAGAATATACACTTTAAAGCCCAGTGTATTTATGATGTCCCTCACCCTTTACAGAAAAATAAAAGGTCTCAAGCTGTAAAACTTTATATCCCAACTTAAAAAAAAAACAACTCATGTCTCCAACACACAGGAAATAACATTTATAGCATTCATGGGCAAGAAAACTTTTATGGATTTAAACTCCCCAAAGACAGTCATCACTTATTCTGTCTCTCAATATCCATGAACAACTGACCCCAAAACTTGCAAAAACAGGAAAGTTCCACAGATCTGAAGCTTTCCCAGAGCCTACCCAGTATAACCCACATGTTTCCGTGTGAAGCCAAGCAAAGAATGCAAAGGTTGGTCTTACTTTTTGCCTTCTCGCTCTTCCTAGAGGGTCGCCATCGGAGGCGGGTCCGGTGCTCATCCAGGTAAAAGAGCCGGACGAGCCCTTTGGCCCCACGCTTCAGTTTGATCATCTGTGTCCCGGACTGCATCACACTCATGCATCTTTCAACTGCAAAAGAGACCAGAGCACACTCAACTCTCAGCAAAGTGCGTGCATGCTTGTGTCCAGACTTTATGGTCAGATAAAACCTCTGACTCCCACCCAAAGACTCCAAGGACCAGAAGACAAATTTGGTAGAAGTCAGCTGAAAAGAGTTATTAAGGGATTAATTTATCAGGATTAAGCCAGTAATAAAAATTTAAAAAGCCTTACTGACAGAAATAAAATTGTACCTCCAGATAAATAATGCATTAACTGTTTTATGGTATGAGACTGATTACCCTTGACACTTGGATTTATTTCTTAAAGCAAGTTCTCAAACATGTTAAATCTTATAAGTTTCTATATAGCTAGTTGTAAAAGCATCTTACAATAATGCTTTAAAATGCAACCAACAGAAACAAGATTGGCAAAATGCTGAGAACTGTTGAAGTTGGGTGATGGTTACATGAGGTTCCACATTATTATATTTCTGTGTATGTTTGAAAACGGCTAAATAAATACTATTTTTAAAAATGTTATCAGAAGAAACATCAAGTTTTCAATTGAACATAAAACATTTCTTGATGCATTAAACTGCTAAGATTTTCCATCTAGAGGAATAACTTGGCAATTGAATTCAGGTGATCTCCAAATCACTTATTGTTTAGGTTAAAGCTGTTATTTAAATCCACTCTGCTTTGAGATGAACCTTGCTGGAAGCAGGCATTTGTTGTTTTTGCCTGTTTCCCCTTGTTTGGTAATAGGTCCCCACTTTTTCTTTGGAGACACTCTTCTCCCATTTCTTGTGCCTTTGGTGGCCTGTCAATCACCCCTGCTAAACAATAGGCACCTGACTTAAGCTTAGAGCAAATCTGACTCCCTCCCAAGAAACACAATTCTGGACAAATCACTGAATGAAAACAGAACTGAGCCATTTCAATAGCAAAACTTAAGAGACACTCCTGGTTGGCTAGGGTGCTAAGATGCCACAAGTGTCACAGTTCTTATTCCCTCCCAAGAAACACAATTCTGGACAAATCACTGAATGAAAACAGAACTGAGCCATTTCAGTAGCAATACTTAAGAGACACTCCTGGTTGGCTAGGGTGCTAAGATGCCACAAGTGTCACAGTTCTTACTCTTCCTGAGACTGACAAACGATTCCATTTTCCCCTTGATTCCGCAAGCTATGCAATACCTTTCCAAATACTCTTTTTTCATTATATCAGCCAGAGATAGCTTTTGTTTCACAAAGATCACCAACTGTAGTGGATCGAACTATGTCCCCCCAAAACTCACTGAAGCTTGAATCATGTCCCCCAAGTTTTATGTACTAGAAACTTGGCCCCACTGTGACTGTTGAGAGGGTGGGAAATCCTATTATGATAACTGAAAGTGGGACCTTATGGAGGTGACTGGATTATAAGACCATGAAGTAGTGAATGGATTAAAAATGGTGGTCAGGGGTGTGATTCTGAGGGCTTTAAAAGAAAAGGAGAGTCTTTCTCTCTCTCGCTCTCTCGCTCTTTCTGCTTCCACCATCTTGCAATGTGAGACCCGAGTCACTGTCATCATCACCAAGACCCTCACCAAATGTGTTCCCTGGACTTTGGACATCCCAGCCTCAGAAACTATAAGCAATAAATTTTGTTTTTCTTTATAAATCACCCAGTTTAAGGTATTTTGTTATAAGCAACAGAAACAGACTAATATACCAACTAATACACAGGAACATGGATAACCATTCAGCACTCAACATATCTAACTCTGAGTACCTACTTTATGAAGAAGTACGCTGTTAGAAACAACAGATAA
>NW_007727454.1:111789-112802 GCF_000696425.1 Galeopterus variegatus | reverse complement strand
TGAACATCATAAATGCTATAAATGGTAGTTATTTCTTACGAACTGAATGTTTGCCCCCAAATTCACTGTTGAAGCCCTACCCCCAATGTGATAGTATTTGGAAGTGGGGACCTTTGGGAATTAGTTTTAGATGAAGTCATGACAGTGGGGCCGCTATGATGGAATTACTGTCCTTATACAAAGAGGAAGAGAGGCCAGAGCTCTCTCACTTGCTGGCTGTGAGGACATAGCAAGAAAGCAGCCATCCCTAAGCCAGGAAATGAACTCTTACAAGGAACTGAATCAGTTGGCACTTTGATCTTGGACTTTTCAGCCTCCGGCACTGTGAGAAATAAATGTCTATTGTTTAGGCCACCCAGTTTATGGTATTTTGTTATAGCAGTCTGAGCTGATTAAGACATTATTATTATAGTTTTATTATTACTGAAATCTTTAAAAATAAATGCCAAGTCAGAAGTAAAGACAGAAATACTATGGGAGGACACAGAAAAGGAGAGTTCAGTAGGCTGGAACAGAGAGAAGTCAGCACAAATGAAGACTTGAGATTGGGAAAGAAAGGGCAGGAGTATGATCAGAGAAAAGGGAAAAGGTGGGCCTCCATCTTCGGGAGGGTGACTCAAAGTGAAATTGACAGGATATATTATTCCAGGCTGTGGGGTTTGGGGATGCTGGTATAATAAGATTTTGATCCACTGGCAATGAGAGATTCACTAGATATTTCTGAGCATAGGATTGGCTGGGTAAAAGACATGATTCAGGAAGATGTCTCTCTGGTGTATTTTACTCTTTTTTCCCAGAGCGGAAAACTGAATTGACTGCACCATCAGAGATCTAACAGCAAAGACTGCCTCTGTATCTGACAGCATCCCCTACCTAGTTCACACTGCCCCTCTTTCCCTTTCTCACATCCTCTTTTCTAAAATGGAACTGCTATGGCTATAACATCTCAACATTTTTTTTTTTTTTGTCTTTTTGTCTTTTTTTGTGACCGGCAACGGATCGCAACCCTCAGT
>NW_007727454.1:74711-111171 GCF_000696425.1 Galeopterus variegatus | reverse complement strand
GAACCGGTCTGTATGTGGGATCCGAACCCTCGGCAGGAGCGCCGCCACGCTTCCCAAGCGGAGCACTGCAGCAGTGTGCCACCGGGCCGGCCCCAACATCTCAACATTTTAACAGGAAAAGCACAGTGACATAAAAGTGTGTAACAGTTACCTGAGCTAATAAATACCACCTACCACTTAGTAAGCATCATTCAGAAAAATTCAAACATTTTAAGAAACAGAATGCAATCCTCAGTGAGGAAATGTGTTTAAACAATACATTAAGTATTCATTAGCTTCATGTTTATTTCACTAACTCAGCCCTCAGTATCCTGTGGGCTAAGATAACAGCATAATCTGTTGCAGTGGACAAGCGTATGTAATTGCAACATACTTGGCAGAGTCAGGGTCTGAAACAATGTGCTGCTTCAATTGTTTATGTAGCTGCTTTTATTCTTTCTCCCTGATTACCCCCATTACACAGAAAAGGCATTCGGTTAGAGTCAAATTGAAAATCAAGTCCAATGAAGTCTTGAGAGTCATCGAACACACTTCTCCCCTCCCCCACACCTAACATTAGACAATCCCTTGTAGTTATAAAGCTAACCGGAGAAGGAACATTCTCTTTTTTTTTTTTTTTTTGTCCTTTTTGAGACCTACGCACCACGCTCAGCCAGTGAGCGTTGTGAGCGCACCAATCATCCTTATATAGGATCTGAACCCGCGG
Organism: Galeopterus variegatus; assembly: GCF_000696425.1. NCBI lineage: Eukaryota > Metazoa > Chordata > Mammalia > Dermoptera > Cynocephalidae > Galeopterus > Galeopterus variegatus. The sequence goes on along the minus strand of NW_007727454.1, from coordinate 110,465 downwards.
CGGGAGCGCTGCGGCGCTTCCCAGCGCTGCACTCTCCCGAGTGCGCCACGGGCTCGGCTCGGCCCAGAAGGAACATTCTCAATCATTCTTTATAACTCATTCTGGTAGATAAAAATCACCAATGATGAAAACAAAATATTCTTACAGTCTCATCTAAATCACGTATGTGTCAGTATAAACCAATTTCTTCATGTTCTGCTTCCAGTGGAGATGGTCAATAGTAGTTACCACTCCCTGTGAAAATAAGAGAGGGTACGATGGCTTTGCTGCAGGTAAACAAAGGAAGAGTTCCAGCGACTTAGAATGATACAACCTCCTCACACACATTCCCAGTCCTGGAAGTTCTCTGGGAAAAGTCTGCAAATGTAGGTTACCAATTCAGGCAGCTGCCAATATGTGCACAATCCCTTTAGGGGGATTCATTCTCCTTTATGGTAGCCTTAATATTTTTAGAAAATAAGTTTATTTGGATATAATGTAGCAGCACCAAAGAACATTAAGGGAAAAACGCTGGAGTTTGGATGTTGTCCCCTCCAAAACTCATGTGGAAATTTGATCCCTAACGTGGCAGTGTTGGAAACTGGTTGAGTCATGGGGGCGGATCCCTCATGAATGGATTAATGCTCTCCCTGGGGGAGGGGGGAGTAATGAGTGAGTTCTCGCTCTATTAGTTCCTGCCAGAGCTCATTGCTTAAAAAGACCCTGGCACCTTCTCTCTCTCTTCTTCTCCCTCTCCCTCCACCCCTCCCCTCCCCTCTTCCTCTCTCTTGCTTCCTCTCGCCATGCGATCTGCTTGTACCCATGGCTGCTGTCACTTTCCACCATGAGTAGAAGCAGCCTAAGGCCCGTGCCAGATGCAGCTGTCCCAGAATCGTAAGCCAAATAAACCTCTTTTTTTAAATAAATTACCCAGTCTCAGGTATTTCTGTTATAGCAACACAAAACGGTCTAAAACAAACGCCTATCGGCCCATCAAATAACATAAATATTGTTTTTGTCTGTTATGCTCCAGACCTTCACATCGTACACAAATTTGTTGCACTGGTTAAAATCATGATATTTAAGCCATTTGGCACTCTGCTTTTTTCATTTGTATTATAAACAGCTTTCCATGTTTCTACACAGTCTTAATAATTATTTTAATGACTGCCTAAGAGAGAAGCATAAATATTTAAAGAGGAAAACAGATGAGTCGAGGACCATATTCCTAACTTTATTACATAATTAGAGTCTTAAAACTCTTAACAGAGTCTCATCTGCAAAATGAAAGGCATAGCAATGTGGTCTACAAGGTACTGGAGAACTCAACTCTTTAAAAGGATTAAGTCAATCCTCTGCCACAATCAGTTTAAAATAAGTAAATTTCCTTAGGGGTTATCACTTCATTAAATCCCTCAAGCAGAAAATGCTGTAAAAAAAAAATACACTTCTGATTTGAAATATAATAGAACATATATATCATCTGGGGAAAGATTCCCCAGATTTCCACTAAGTATACACGACAGCTAAGATGTTTTAATTCTTCAAGCCATATTTGAATCAGAGAATCACATTCTATCAGGAATGTCATACATACCACCTGATACTGATTATTTTAACAGCTTTATCGAGGTATTACTTACATACAATTAAGTGTACCAGTTTTAAATGTACAATTCAATGACCTTAGTATATTTACAGTTGTGTGACAATCTAATTATAGAACATATCCATCAACCCAAGAATGATGCCTATCTGCCGTCCCATTTTCACACACAACCCTAGACAACCACTAAGCTACTTTCTGTCTCTATAGTTGGGCCTTTTATGGATATTTCGTATAAATAGAATCATACAATATGCAGTCTTTTGTGCTTAGCTTCTTTCATGTAGCATAATGCTTTTGAGGTTCCTATGATGACTGTGTTGTTTCTTGTCCAACTCCCTACATCACACGAACTCCTTCATTAGCACTTACTTAGGGTAAAAATGATTCTGAATAGGAGATTCGTTCAATAAAATTAATATATATACACACAATGGAGTACTATGCAAGTATAAAACATAAAAAGGAAGATCTCTATGAACTGACATGGAGTAATTTCCAGGAGATATTAGTAAGGCAAAGTATAAATAAGCATATATACTGTGCTACCTTTTGTGTAAGAAAAGGATGGGAATTTTTCTAAATATACAAATATCTGCTTATTATTGTAAAAAGAAACACAAGAAGCATAAACCAAAAAACAATGAAGCTGGTTATCTAGAAGAGTGGGAGAGAACAGAGTAAAAAGTTTAAGGAAGGGAGTGACACCTGTCTTAGAATCCTACATATTTAAAATTAAAATCAGTAAGAATGGGACGGGGAACAAAAATAGATGTGTGTGTATATATATTGTATGTATATATGTGTGTACGTATACAAACATACGTATACATATATAAAGTAACCTACACACACACACACATATATGTATTTGTGTATGTGTATTTGCATGTTTATGTGCATGTATGTGTTTATATACCTGTGTACCGTCCCTAGCTCTGTCCTTTGAAAGGGCCAGGAAGCAAAATCACCTCCAATAGTACTCGGTGCCTTGCTCATTCTCAGCATGAAAGGTCACCTTGAGACAGGTTTTTCACATACAAGGTCATGGCCATGCCCAGGGTTAAGGTTGTACAAGAATTATCACTTGCACTCTTTTGTGAACACAGCCATTCTGTTATCTTTATTAGCATATTGTTACAAATTATACTTATTCTTTATGCCCCTTATCCAATATTACCCTTCCCCTCCCCCATACCCCTCCCCCTCTAATAACCATAGATTTGTTCTCTCCATCTGATAAATTAACTGTTCCTCAACACAGCCATTCTGAAACACTGATGACCAAACTGTGCATTAGCAGGCAGGGGAAAAAAAAAAAAAAAGCTCATGTCCTCTGCAAGAGAATCTTTTCAACAAAAATGTATGTGAAAAATGTGAATTGATTTTTTTTTTTTTTTTGGCCAGCTTCCACAGATTAGAGTAAATCTGGGTGAGTGAAAGGATTAGCTTCTGAAAACAATTTTCGTTTCTGTGTGGTAAGTGCCAAATAATGTAGGTAACGTTTCTCAAAAAGGAAGGAAAGGGAGATTTTCTAAAATCATAAGTGCAGAAGTAAAGAGTATGTCTGTTTAATTGCCAGCAAAAACCAAAAACCTATTTTGGGACTTGGCACATAGTAGGTACTGAGAGATCTAGTTTTGGGGCATTGCAGCTGGAGAACAGTGTCTGTCCTGTCTGGTGTGAGGACAGCTGATCTAGCTCTCATAAATGTTATTTTACCTTTCAATAAGGCAAAATTCCAGTTCCTCTGAAAGCCTTTTAGAATAATTTTAAAGGAAAAAAAAAAACAAAAAACTGGTTGACATCTGGATGTCTTACTGCAGAAATGAGTTTTTTAAATGATCTTTATATAAAATATAACTGCTCTTCCTAGGGAATGGCTTTGCTTGAAATGCTATTCCTGGCCAGCAGTAAGACCTCAAAGTCAAATAATATAAGCTTATGAATAAATGTGCTTACAAACAACCATGGAGAACTCCATTCTCATTAAGTCATGGTTCTTCCCAGTAAAGAGCACACAATGTGAAGTTCATTGACTTTTTCTTTTCATTGCCTAAATCATTCCTGTGGAGAAGACAAAATTATTCGAAAGGCTTTCAAAAACTAATTGGTTAGCAATAAAACATTTTGGAATTTGTTTGCAAACCTTATACACACAGTCAATATGTTTGCAAAGTTGATAAATATATATTGAGGGGATTAAGATCAAAAAAAGGGTGAAATGAATTAATTGGTAATTTTTAAAATGTCAGAACCTTTTTTACATTTTATTAAAGCCTTCCACATAACACTTTCTTTTTTAATGAGATCTATTTCATATGCAACAGTTGTTTCTGTTCCATAATTGTCAGTCCTGGAAACAAATGAAATACTAACAAGAATTCATAACAACATAGTTTTATTGGTTTTGTTTAATGTTGTCCCATAGGGAGGAGAGATTAAATTAATTTAAAAATTTTAAATTTAGTTCCGTCTAATATGTAAAAAGTTCTCTACTTCAACACAAAGTCAGAAATGACAGTGTCACCACCATTCCACAATACGGTTTGTAATAAATATATTGTTTAAAAAGGCCAACAGACCCTGTTTCATCATTAATTCAGTGATATGATATTGTACTAGATATTTGGGGGCAAAGTTTTCAAGCCACAATAAATACTAGCCTTAAGTTATACAGAACATTGCTATCTAACGGAGCTCTTTCATGGTTCTCCACCCTGGCTATACATTAAAATCACTTAGGAACCTTCTTAAACATGTTGATCACAAAGCCTCAGCACATACCAGTTAAATCAAACTCTCTTGGGGTAGGGCTGTCCATTTTGTTTGTTGGTTAGTTTGTCTAAGCTTCCCAGGAATTCTACTGTGCGTCCAGAGTTAAGACTTTTGACACATTATCTCACTTACTCTTCATAATACCTCTGTGCAGTAAGTAGAGATTTTTTTTTTTTTTTTGTCCTGTTTTGAGACCGGCCGCACCGCGCTCAGCCAGTGAGCGCTGTGAGCGCACCGGTCATCTCTATATAGGATCCGAACCCGTGGCGGGAGCGCTCCCGCACTCCCAGCACCGCACCCTCCCGAGTGCGATACAGGCTCGGCCCGTAAGTAGAGATTATTAATTGTCCCTCACCATAGAGTGGATGAAACACTCGAAGTGAAGAACTTGTCTGATGTCACAAAGCTCGGAAATGGTAGAGCCTGGGCTTGAAACCAGCCCCAAGTCCCAGAGCAGCACTTTCTCCATTTCACTACATGTCATGTCCACCTTCACATCCTGTCCGGCAAGTCTTTTAAACAGTCCTGACTCCAATTTTATGATCTATAAAAAATTAGAAATCAGGCTTACTGGTTCCTAAGATCCTTTTTACCAAAGACTAGGAGTCTGTAATATAACAGGTGTAGCTTTTAGAAACTACTTCATGGGAATGACAAGACCAATAAATACGGGATAATTAACAATAAAATAGGGGTGTGATAAAAAAAAAAATAAGGGCAATAAGGAAGGGGAGAGGGGATGAGAGTGGACTCCAGAGGAGATAGAATGTGAGCCTGGCCTCAGAGTATCATGAAAACATTTGGTGCACTTTCTTTTTTATTGTCCTGCTTCTAGGTCTCTTCACATATTTTGTCCCCACTTAGAATGTGTAAATGGTAGCTGAATTATTCCAAATGAATTACAAAAACTCTGTCTACCACATTAAAAAAAATTAAACCTTAATACTTGTTCTTAGCATCTGGAAAGCCAGTTTCACCTGTTGCTAACTCCTTGGCTGTTTCTTTTGACACTGGGCAAGGGGTAATTTATTCAGTGACATCAGCAAGACTTAACCTTCTCTAAAGCCAGTATTTTTTCTTAGTTCTACAAGAATTGTCCTGTCAAAGCATACGAGTATTCCTACTGAGCATGTTAAAAACAAATAAATAAAAAGTTTACCATACAATACACTAATTTCAAAGCACTAGTTTTTTGTTTTACTGACAGTTGGGTCAAAAAGAAATGCTATCAAATGGCAGTGTACGTGGCTGTTAAGAAACAGAAGGTGGGTGAGGGCCTTGGACAAATCCAACTTCTCCTATCCTAAAGCAGCAACTGGTTCCCAGTCTTGATTTTCTTTAAAACACAGATGCGTAGACCATATCTCCAAAGATCACTGTTACCTGAGAATCTGCATTTTAAAAATTCTCCCAGGTAATTCTGAGGCCCATTTAAGTCTGGAAACCACAGTTCTGGGGACCATTAGCACTCACTTTACCTGATTAGAATGTGTCAGTAGGAGCCAATCACAATTTCACAGGCACAGCAATGGGCCTTAATTTGGGGGCACTTAAATGAAAAAGTAAAGGCTCACTGCTCAGTTGCATATTTGGGCATTTAGCACAAGGCCTTCCCCCCTACTGATAAAACGTGAAATATCACAGTTAAAGCAAGAGTTAAAAGATATGAAATCCAGACATGCAAATAATTATCCGTTGTTTCTCTGTAACTTCTTGTTTCCTTGAGGGCTGTTCCATACCTCATAATTTCAGATCTAACTTGTAGATAGCTGCTAAACAAAACAGAGGTGCTTTCTAAGTTGAGCCCTAATGATCAATCATCATTTTATCTGACCTCCTCCACACTCCAAGCAGCATCATCTTTTTGAAAAGCAAGATACCTCTACAGGATACTTACACAGTGCACTGCACATAGGAAACACAGAATAAGTATTCATTAAGGTTGTTACTGTCTAATTTATTTCTTAAAGTCACTGCACTCTTTCCATTAACCTCATGTTCATTTTAATTGCATTTTTAAATAGAATGTCTATTCTGTACTCCAGCAAATTTGTATACACCCAGTGGTTCCCAATTCTTACACGCAAGCCCCTATTTCCTTTACCAACTATTGGTTTACTGAGCTGATGCTTTTTTCTGTTAAAAACAGCAACAACAAAAAGTCAAAAAAAAAAAAAAAAGCATTACTGATTTCATGCAAACTGTCTTAATTTTGTCCACAGATTTCCTAATTCTTTAAGGCTGTCCATCCAAGGGTCGAATAACAGAAAATGAAAGAAGAGATCACATTTTCCCTGGAAAACAAAGCCATACCCCCCCCCCACCCCTGTCTTTGCTGCTCTCAGGACAAGAATCTCCCAGGGGCTGAAGGTTTCAGAGAACACCTGCTGTGCTGAAGCAGACTTGACACTTTCCACCCACAGCCAGTTGGAAATCAAGTTGTATGGCATTTAGAGCACCTTCTTTCTGTGGCAGGTATTTTTGTTTTTTTAAAAAAAAAAAAATCATAAAAAACATAAAAATAGATCTCTGTGTGGTGAGGAAAATGCCTGGGAGAATTCTCTCAGATTTACGTTTCAAAAATTGTTTGTCCTCCAAACCTTTGTCCTAATATCATAAACTTCCTTAAAAAAAAAAATTAAATACACCATAAGCATCACTGAGTAACTGAGCATTCATCACAGCCTATTTGTGGCATTTCAATTTGAGTTGTTATTCCAAATCAGAGTACTACAGATCTTAAAGTCATTTTTTAAAAAATAGTAGAAAAATCTAAAAATGGCAGAAAAGATGACAACACTGAAAAGTACTTAAAAGCAAAATATCCATGTATAATTAGAGCAGATGTGCTCTAACGTTTTCTAAATAGTCAATCCCAGAAAAAAAAAAAAAAAAGGCCAGCATTAAAACCACAACTCTCTGGCTACAAGATTTCTTGAGTCTCTCTGAATTCAGCAATAATTACACACAATAACACTTGCACGTGCATGTATGCACAGACATTCACACACTCCCTGAGCTGTACAAGGCTAACCACCTAACAAGAATAAACAGGACTGAGAAGTGTTCAAGAATACCCTATGACTGGCAGGGTATTACAGAAAAAGCATGGGAAGTACTCATATACCACAATTGACATAGAACAGGGAAAAAATGTCACAGACAGCTGGGGGAGTGTTAGGGACAGATCAAGAGACAGCAGGAAATATTTAATTCAATGGTGTCAGGGACAAGAAGGAGCAACTAGAAGCAAAACTTTTGATGGTGAAGAATAGAGCCAGCCAGAAAGAACCAAAGATAAGAAAGAGCTGTGATGCAGGGAAAAAGTGAGTAGGAAAGATGATGAACTCCTGACAACCCTCAGTAGCCCTTAATGTCAGAAAAGGAACATCCTATCCTTGAAGACACAGAGACGCCACGAAGAATCTGAACAAACAGGTCTTGCTAAGTCTCTCCTAGTTTACCACCATTAGATCAAACCCTCTTGTCCTCCAATTGAACTTCTGCACAATTGTCCATAAAAATACATAGGTTTCCCTGTCTTTTGGGTCTTCATTTCTGAAGGCTCCTGTGTCCCATAAAACCTATAGTAAATAAATTTGAATGCTTTCGTCTTGTTAATCTGTCTTTTGTTACAGGGTCTCAGCCATGAACCAAGCGATGAGTGAGGAAAGGAATCTTTTGTCTCCTACAATAATAGGCTTGGAAAATTTCTACAATTTCTGGAAAGGAAATGGTACTTAAAGAAGAAGAGATGAGAGTCCTTTAACATTCACCTTAAAACCTGATATATCAATAAAATTGTATTTTCTTTTAAAAAAGAAAAAACCTTATGTAACATCGAGGAATTTCCTTGTCTTTGCCATGAACAAATATTGCTTTGATAGTTTTAAACTACATATATATGGGAGATGTCATATTCACTTTAAAATGGTACATAATTTGCAAGAACCAGAAGAAAACATTGCCACTTCTTTGCAGCTCTGCCAACTGCAAACATGATGAAGCAAAACAAATACTGCAAGACCTGGATTTAAATCCCAGATTAACTGCTTACAGTGTCATCTAGTCTACTTAGTTAACACTGAGTTGTCACTTCTGCTGATCATGAAGAAATTGATTTAGAAGTGTTTTATTAAATGAATCCAATTACAGTGGAGTCACCCAGCTTGTTTGTTCAATCAAAATATCTTCTAGAACTCCAAGTTTAAATATAGACAAATTTCCTAAAGCAGGTCTTTGGGCTGTCTGTGAGATTTCACCAAATTATAAATGAGGGTGATTATAGGCCCCTCCAGTTTTCTGGCGATTCACCCCTTCCTTTGGTATTTACCATCTACGTTTTCTTTTTTCTGGCTCCTGCATTGTAGCGAATCACATAAAGGTGAGGCTCTCGCATTGCATCTGTGCACAGTCACCCTCATACAGTCATCCCTCAGTGTCCTAGGGGACTGGTTCCAGGACTTCCCACGGATACCAAATTTGAGGATGCACAAGTCCCTTACATACTCCTAAAATGATGTAGTATTTGAACATAACCTATGCACATCCTTCTATATACTTTAAATCCCCTCTAGATTACATAGCAATGTAAACGCTACCTAAGTAGCTGTTATAGTTGTTATGCTGTATTCTTTTATTTGTATCATTTTTATTATTATTATTTTTAATACTTTCAATCCATGCTTGGTTGAGTCTACCAATGTGGAACTCGTGGATATGGAGGGTCAACCCAGAGTTACGTGTACATATATTTACATGTATATATACATGTATTTGTATATAACATGGGAAAAGGGAAAAAGACTGGAGGCTTTATACCAAAATGCCAACTATTGTTATTTCTGGATAACAGGATTACAGATGATTCCTATTCTTCTTTATTCTGTTCTGTTTTCCATATTTTCCTCTAATAAACAAGAAATATTTTTAAAATAAAAAGTAATTTTTTTTTACTTTTTAAGCTATCTAGTATGCTTGTTGCTCCTATGGAATATGATTGAGGAAAATTTTAGAATTTAAAATATTCTTTTATCACTCACAACAAAAACTACTTATTTGCAATTTTTAAGGGAAAAGTTTTTATTCCTAAAAGTTATTTATCTAACTCTAAAATTCTGATCCAAATTTATTATTAAAAATCAAACTGGTTCACATTTAAGTCACTTTTGCCTGACTTAGAGCCACAACAATGTATAACACAGAAAACAGTTCTGGGAATTTTGTTAAATTTACAAGATGACATTAGCATACTCAGAGTAGATGATCAGCAAACAGTAAATTACAAGCCTTAACAATGGGATGGCACTCCTGCGCGTAAGTGACTATATCAGCCCCTGTTATAACAGCTAGGATCACTGAGAAATTCAAGATATGCTATTTAAATATGATGCATGTAATTGTAGCAATTGGACTCAGTTCAATAAAAAGCATTGAGACAGCAGTACAAGTCAACACCCAGAGATGTACAAGCCTTGCTTGGACTTTGGCTATCTCTGCCCTGGGTCACCATAACATTCAGTACAGGAATGAATAACGTATAGAACCATTATCCCATGAGGCTGCTTCCCTGAAAGTCTATTCACAGAACAATTATGTCCCATTCTGCATACTATTTTGAATTTTTGCAACTGATTCAGCACTTCAATTGCTGATAAGTACTGTAATCAGAAATCCTTTTCCTCCAACAGAACAAGGGCAATTCAAACATCACAGTTTATTCCCACAATTCAGATCTGAAAGTTAAAAAAGCAGCATTCGGCCTACATCTTCTTTAAATCTTGGAAAACATTTGCTCTGTGCGAGGCAGTGCTATTCTAATGATGGAAGAAACTTCTGATGAATAATGCAGAAACATCTGTGGGCATTTAGGAAGCAATTACTACTATTGGCCACTTAAATGAATCTATCCTTGGGTGAACAACTGACCAGAAGGACTCTTTTTTTTTTTTTTTTTTGCTTGTGTTTAACTCAGGAATATAAAAATAATCAACAAGGTTGGTTTAACTGAAATCATGCTCCTGACCAGTGTATCTCTCCTTCTGTTCTTGAAATCGGGGGCTCCAAGGTTTTAAGCTTAAGCCAGTCTGGCCAGCTTGACTCATCTAGGGCAGCTTTCAGTAGTTTCACAGTGGCCATCAGACCTGTCAGACATCGGATGGGGCTGGATCGGGCCATGTCAGCAAGTGATCATTACTGTATCTGAAAAGAGCTGTTCCCAGTGGCTGAAATATTCCAGCTACGAAAACGTCACCCGTGGAAAGCCCACAAAATCAGCTGACTTGCAGTCACAAAGTACCCTAACCCACTTTATCATACATTACTCCCTATATCTCTATCTCAACAAAAAAAGTCATGTCTTCTTTAAATCAATTACCATGCTTTAGTCTAGAATTTGAATGACTCAGAAACCGAACCAAGTATGTATTCCCTTCTACAGCCATCATCGTATCCATGAACAAATCAGCTGTTAACACAGTTTATCTTTGGGGATTAAATATTTCCCAGTCCAAAATACAGTTTTTAAATTACAATTTTCTGCCTTCCATTCTGTATTCTGCGATAACTAGGCCTAAGTCAATTTAACTGTGTCTCTATAAAGCCATACCCATGTAGGCACTTTAAAACGATTGATCACAGAAGATTTTTAAGGGCTTTGCTTAACAGAGGATTTTGCAAAAGAAAAAGAATTCCTGATGTAGTTTTTTAACAATGGAAGGGGGGGGGGCTTTCTTACAGTTGTATCCTGATTTATGGTAATCTTTTATTAGTAAACTAAAGAGGACAGTTTGCATATGATCTGTAATATTAATATTATGAATGCTCATGGCAATCACATTAGAAAAGTAATCACTATTTGTGTTTTTGATATTAATAAAAGCTCATTTCCATCTTGCCAGATTCCTAGACTGGCCTCCGTGCCCTATCCTACTTAGATACACACACATCAAAATTCTTTCCTAGAAAAGAAAAATCGCTTTCACTTCTACTCTTAACATCGCCAATGAGGGCAATGGTCTATCACAATATATATCCGGATTCAGTGTTTTCTCCTCCCTGAGTGTGACGGACTCAAGTTTTTCTCTTTCACCGTGGTCAGTTCTACTGAACGGGCTGGAGGGGAGAAGAGGCAGAAGATGTGCGAGAACATAAAGAGGGCCCCTTTGGAGGGTAAAGTGTAGGCTACAGCTCCCATGGCTGAAGGTACCAAGAGGTGCCTGCTGTTCAGATGCCACCTCCTCAAATATATTATAGTCCAAACATGGAAATGCCCTAAAAGGCTATGTATGTTAAATATCATAATCTTACTTTGATTATTGTATTTAGAATATCTCCTTATGCATTGAAATATGCTCTATTCCTTAAAATAGTTTAATAAAAACATTCTTTCCTATTTCCTTCACTGTTTTTTTGTCAGCACTTATTAGCTAACATAAAAACATATATATACACTTACTTGTTTTATTATTGTCTGTCTCTTCCACTAGAATGTAAATTCCGGGCCGGCCCTGTGGCTCACTTGGGAGAGTGCGGTGCTGATAACACCAAGGCCAAGAGTTCGGATCCCACATAGGGATGGCCGGTTTGCTCACTGGGTGAGCGTGGTGCTGACAACACCAAGTCAAGGGTTAAGATCCCCTTACCGGTCATCTTTAAAAAAAAAAAAAAAAGAATGTAAATTCCATGGGGGTAACTATTTTATCTGTTTTTATTACTGCTATATCCCCCATAACTGCCAATGTCAGGCAAGAAGTAAACAGTAAATAGTTGATGAATAAATCAAAGGATAAATTACAGCAGGGATTACATGGTGAAGCATTCCTATCTCCATCTTTTTTTTTAACTTAAGATAAACATACATTTAGGGGATTATAGGCTGCAATCAGTGTCTTCTACAAATCCTTTTGAGTTGTTCTAACACAGTATCAGTAACTAAGCTTAAGGGAGACTCCCTACTGTTTACCATCCTTGGATGGCAGGAAAACTTGCATTTCAACATCAAGTTAATTTAACTGTTAAAATAATTTCATGTATCTTTCAAAAAATAATCAACCTAATTTCTTGGAATCAAAACAACTCAGAAAAATTGGTTGTTCATGACTGAAACAGGGCTGTACAGTAAATCAGAGTCTGGCCACAACCCCTCCAGGCAAGAAATATGCAGCATGTTGCTCAAGTATGTTTCAGCAGAGGAGGAGACAGTGCTCAACTGCAACACCTGCTAACGACAATAAGAAATAAGCACTGTCCAGGGTAGCACTGGTAAGCCTCTTTTCCCCCAAATCATAAGGCCAATGGTAAAATCAACTTTCCCATCTTCCCGCAGGACTCACAGGGGTAAGAGGGGCTGCAGGGCACCAGGACTGGTTGCTTAGCTCTTGCAGAGAAATGAGAACTAAATGAGAGCTAACAGAATCCACTCCATGTGGGGGGCCACAGGTAGGTCCACTGTCTGGGATGCACAGCTGAGGTGAGGCTCTGGGCTCCCAAAAGGAGGCTGAAGAGTACTGTCTCTCTCAGAATTGCTGCTTAAGCAAGCAGAGCTCAGGAGTAATGAAAAAGTAAACCCAGCCCCTCTACCAAAAATTGAACCAAACCTCACACCAGAAAGAGCAATCACAGAAAGAAAGGGAAGACAGGGAACAGAGAGACATGCTCAGGGACCACCTTAGTCTTTAATGTTGTAATTCTTTAAATGACAGAGTGGAGCATCGGATACCTGGCTGTTTCTTACAATATTCATTGTACTTGTCTGAACAGCTGAAATAGTGCATACGGAAGGAATAGTTCAACAGTAACAGCGTGGACATTGGAGGCTGTGGACCTTGAGCAAGTTACTTAACTTCCCTGGACTCCCATCATGTGTAATCAGGCATGATAATGTTAACTGTTCCATGGGCTTGCAATAAAGATTAAATACATTAATATAAGAAAAACTGCTTGAAACAATATCTGACATAATAATGGCAGACTCTTAAAATGCCATTCATTTTACAATTTAAAAAATTGAAATCTCTCAACTCTTTTGCCAGCTACACTCATATGGCTTCATTTGACCCCCATTTCCTTTTTCTGTCCCATCTACTTCAAACACACTCCAACCTCCAATATTCCTAGTAATGATTCTTTTAATACCACTAGGTACTTCTCAAGCCCTGCAGCTTCTGTCTTTCTTCATGTTGGTTTTTCAGTATAATGTAAAGGTTAGGAGCAGAATGCTAAGGGGGAAAAAGAATGTGTAACCCCTGATTCAGAGCTCCCAGCATTTACTGATAATCCACATCCTCCAGCCAGCTCGGAGAGCATGATGTACGTATGCACTTTCCTTCAAGAGTCAGAACAAAAGATTCAGATTTGATTTAACTTACCCCACCCCAAAGGTTAGAAATGCCCTATATCTCAAAACAAAACAGTCTCTACAACTGCAGTACACCTTGTTTTTGTGACATATGCTGCTGCTTAAACGTTTGGCCTGCCAAACGTTTCAACCATTGAGAGATCATTTTATTCCTTGTAGGCTTTCTGCCTGCAAGTCAAAGAGCTGCCATCGGATGAAAAGTCATGCCTCAGGGTAGAACACTGTATAGGAAACTGATTCCTAGCCATCTAATCAGTTATTGATTTTCCTTAAAAATTGAACTCATTATTAAAACATATGCATTGAGCTACTTCCAAATTACTATTTAGATGCTTTTGGCTGCAAGTAAGAGAAAGACCAACTACTAATTGCTTAAATACTAAAGAAAAAAAATTTTGTCCCATGTAGTAAGTTTGGAAGGTAGCAAAATGGTTAGTTTATTTAGCAGTTCAATAATTCATTAAAAATCCAAGTTTTCTGCATCCTTCTACTCCAGTACTTCCTAAATTGATAGACTGCCAGATGGCTGTAGCAGCTCCAGGCATCCCGTCCTTAAATCATTTCCTTGTCTCTTTTTTAAGAGAAAAGAAAACTTTCTTAGAAGTGCCCCAATTTCCCACACATATCATTGGCCAGAATTCTGTCACTTGTCCCTACCTGCACTGATCATTCATCAGAAAACTGTTAATAACCAATCTAATAAGATTCACCATGGACTAAGCATATAACCTAAACTTCCTGCAATCGGATTAACCTATCGAGGCTCTGTTAGAAAGAAGGAAGGTGGGGTGAGTGTTTTGTTCTTGGTGCTATTAGGAAAAATTAAAATAACAAATTTATGTCAAGATACAATTTGGGGAAAGTTTTTTAGATGGGAGCTTCCAGGTATGATTTAACTTTTTCAACTCCAACTAAATAATTAGACTTAGAGTTTTAAAGTATAACCCTAAGATTTCAAACTGGTTGTGACGCAAACTACTCTGCAAACTGGTTGTGATGGGTCTAAAATGAGGTAAGTACCTTCATCTTACTATAAGTATAAATAAGTTGAAATTACATAAGTATAAATAAATTGAAAGAATTTAATTACTTTTATAACAAACAATTTAACAGACAAATTTTATCTGTTAAATCTAATACACATGTGGAGCTTGTATGTTTTGTCTTGGCTTTTTATTTTTAGGAATTGATTTTTATTGTATTCTATAAACGTACCAGTCCATTATAGACTGGAAATTGGAAACAACAACAAAATAGTCATTCACAAAGACAGACGACTTTATGCAATTTGTCTAATTTTGGTTTAAATGACATACACAAAACAGCTCAGCAGCTTCCCTGCCACCCCTACCCCCAACCTGATTAAGTTCTAAGACTTTCAGAGCTAAATGTGTGGTCTCAACACTGTAAAATATACCTGAATGCAAAAATTGTATTAAAAAGTAAAACTGACTAGGACTTAATGAATGAGCCTTCAGTCAGAGGTCCCCTTTGCCTGTGGGTTAGTCAGTCCAGAAGAGGTTAGACCCTTGACTCTGGCAAGCTTTGGACACAACATCAAGTAAAAAGAAGTAGAGAAAACTTGTATATGAATTTGGCTAGGCCATCATCATTGGAAAAATATGTTAGGTCCTATCCTAACACAGATGAGAAAAGTCCTCAGGTTGAGCAAAATGCCTCTGTCAGTAAAGAGTGAATTCAAAGTTCACATTATTTTTTTCCTTCAAACAGGAAAATATTACCTACATTTGATTAGTTCTTTTGCTATGGAAACTTTGGGGTTTTTTGTTTTTTCTTATTGAAACATAATTGATTGTACATATTTGTGGGGTACAAAGTTTAATATCAATTTCTGTGTACAACACATGATGATCAAATCAGGATAATTACTATACTCATCTTTATAAAATGTAATTATTCTTTGTCACCTCAGCCAATCTCTTGTCAACCCCTCAGCCTCACCTCTAGTAACCACAGTTCTGTACCCTCCTTTTGAAAGCTCATCATACTTGTGGTTGTTTTTTCTTTACTTTCTTTCATTCTTTCAGAAAACGTGTTTTGTAAAGAGTCCCACATCTTATCATTTTTATTTTCTCGGATAGCAAATCATTAATTAATTCTCGTGCCTGTGCATGGAGGACAGGACAGATCTGTAGTTCATATTGAAGATTAGGAGACTTACCTTTGCCACAATTAGCATACATCAGTAGCACATTTTCATAAACAAAGACCTTCTCCCCTACTTCAGTATGTTTATTCAGTGGATCTAAAGTAACCTTTCAAACCACTAACTGCAGAAACAACATTCCATCTCAGAATTTATTCAAATTGGGCTCTTAAATGGGGCTTTTGTGGAATTATTGATACACCATCTTCTTATAAAAGGGTCCCCTGATGCACCTGAGAGCACTAGCCAGAACACAAAGGAAGCAAGGGGCACAACAGTCAAGAATTCTGAACTGACTCAAATTGAAGCAGACATTAAAGATCATTCTGAGCCTTGGCACATCTACTGATGGCATTTGCTAGCAGGTTACACTTTCTTCTCCTTATTTATTTCACACTGGCTATCATGACACAGCTCTTGAAATGATTTTTTTTTAAGTATTCCATTTTAGGAAAGCAAGTTCAAGTATGCCCCCTCCCTCAATACAAGAGAATGTAGTTTCAAATTTTCAAATAGGTTTACCTAATGGTCTCTTCGTAGGGGTCTCCTGCTTTTCACCCACTATCACCCCAGAAATACTCTAGTGATAGAACCCCTTCAAAGGTTTCCATCAGCAAACTGTTAAAATACCATGCTATATACCTTCAACCGTGCCCATGTCCCCCACCAGTCCCAGTTCCCACAAAGGGCTAACCTGAAGCCTGATAGAAGAGAGAGGCAAGAATTTGTTTCTTTTTGACTCTGCTACATATATTTTGGACATGCAGAATAGCTGACTTTGCCAACAAAGCTCATCCTTATTTTCCCAGAAGCAGCCAGTTGTGACTTCAGCTTGGCTGTGATTTTTTTCTGATTTTTCTCTTTGCATGCGAATGTTTATTTGTGAAGTCTTGAACTTTGAGCTACCTCCAACTCCAAAAATGGTTTGGGCAAGCTGCCATGTTCATAACCTTAAAGCCTCCAGCTTCCCAGATTATACAAAATCTATCTCTTGTTATTCAATAAATGCCAAACTCATGACGTCGTGCAACACTGTTATTGGAAGATTTTTATTTTTCCAATATTTCTCTTCTCCTAGATAGTTATTCCTAACCAGAATGAGAAAAATCTCTGAATAAATCAGAGGCATCTGTACAGGCAAATGATTACATAGTTTGACTGCCTGCCATAATACTGGAACAAAATCTGGAAGAAAATATTAATGAATTAAGGATTATAACCTGGGATAAACATGTAAATGCAGCTTAATTATGTAACATTACTTTCTCCAAAAAGTAAACTAGACTTTAAATTACATGTGATTATATTCCATGCATCTCTATATTATAGTACCTTAAGTAACCTAGATAATATTTATTAAATAAATGAATGAATAAATGAAAAAACTCACAAGATATACCATCTGGTTGGAAAGATAAATTCTTGGTGGCATTAAGCTTCCCATAAACAAACCATGTAGATGGCAATCACAGTGCTTGGTACCAAAAGCCCAGGTCTATTTGATGACTTCTGAGATCACAGTAATTGGACAGGAGTGAGGGGTGAGGGGAGCAACCAAATGCTGAATATCTGAAAGAGTTCCCTGGGTTTTCATCTGAGAGCACTATGCACACTTCCACCCTGCAAAATGTCAGCCTGCATCCACAGCCAGTGCTACCCACATGGCTACCTCCCAGGCTCAGAGGAACACCAGGGTAGCTCATCTTACTCTCGCCCATCATATTCACTCTCCCCAGAACTTGCAGTAGATCCTGAGAAACCAGCACATGGCTACCTCCCAGGCTCAGAGGAACACCAGGGTAGCTCATCTTACTCTCGCCCATCAGATTCACTCTTCCCAGAACTTGCAGTAGATCCTGAGAAACCACTGTCTGTCTCTGCTGATCACTTGCAGGAAAGACAGCTGAACCAAGGAGCTGTGGAGTGGCTATTTCCAAGCATATCAATACAGAGAAAGGCAGTCTGCAGAGGAAGAGAGCAAGGCAGATGGCAGAGAGAGCCATGGAGATCAGAGCTGGGCTGCAGGGTTGTCTATGCTCCCACTTCCAGTCTGGCCATCCTTGAGTTCCTTGAGATGATTCAGTATTCACAATGCCTAGGTAATAAAACGGCAAGGTGAAATAAAAATTTTAATGTGAGAGAGAGAATGTGATAACAGCCCTTAGGACTTCCTTTGAGGGCTCTGTGAGCCACTGAAGGGTTTTAAGCAGAGTGACCCATCATGGGGCAATCATCTTCACAAAACAGCACCCTGGCTGAGAGTAGAGAATGGGTTAGAATGGAGCAAGATTGCAATTAGGAGGCTTTTGTGGTAATTCAATAGCCTATGGTCCTAGGGAAGTATGTGGGGCTAATGTATAAAGCTGCCTACGGGTATAATTTAAACAGATGGGCTATTTCCCTTTAAAAGGGCATAATTTATATAACATCTCTAAACATGACACAAAAACTTATTCTTTGTCACCCCAGCATCAGTGAGTTATTAGATTGTTAATCCAAAATTTCCATGAGTATGTAATTAAATCATTAGGACTAAAGATTAAGTCACCAGGGAATTTCCATTATTTAATAGTGCCATATTTCAGAATTGCCCAGGGGAGAACGTTACTCTACTCCTTGTTTAACTTGGTCGCTAACATTTCTTCCTGAATGTTGTAGACCCTTTCTTAAGCCTCTCAAAGTAAATTTCAACAAATGCATTCATAAGGTAACACTTGGTAGCAAATATTTTGCTAATTTTATAAAATCTCTCTAAATCCTTTAAGATTTGGGGCTTTCTACACTTCTAAATTCAATTGTTTCCTATAACTTGTCTTTAAGGATTTCTTCTTAGACTTAAATGATTATAAATGTTATACTGCCTCTTATTTCTCTCTGTGTGATAAACCCAAATATTTCCTAACTATGCTTGATCCATTTTGTGGTCAAAATATGGGGTTTGGGGGAAGGGTCCTCATCAAAACTCAAGCTTGGGGCAACTGAATCCTATCAATTGAAAATTCATACCAAACCCTCAAAAAACCTAATGGCTCTTCTGGCAGAGAAGTTATAAAACAGGAGGCTAGAAATGAATACTGTTTAATCCCCCCCGTCAAAAATCTAAATAAAACCACTAATTCAAACACTGACCAGGGTCTGAGGATGACACACTAAAAAAAGGGTCAAGAATAATTTTTCCCAGTTATAAGAATAGTGAAGGTGATAGCACAATAATAAAAAAAAAGAACAGCTAAATTTATTGAGCACTTAATATGTACTCACAATGCAGTATCCACAGTGCTTAGCATGCTTGGAGTCATTTAATAATCCAAACAATCTTATGAAATATGAACTATTATTATCCTTATATTACAGCAGAAGATACCAAAGTATAAATAAGCTAAGTAACTTCCCCAAGGCCACACAACCAGTAACTGGTATAGTTGGATTCCAGCAACTATCTCTGAACTACTTTCCAAGGCCCAGATGTTACTTTAGATTACAAATCACTACATTCTTTGACACAATGAAAGCAGAAAGCAAAAAGAAAAAAACCACTCAGGGTAAGTTGTAGACTCTTCCATGCTGTCTCACCATCACATTTATTGTGATGTGTTTAAGGGGGCCCTACTTGTGATGGTTAATTTTATGTGTCAACTTGGTTGGGCCACAGGATACTCAGATGTCTGGTTAAACACTATTTGTGGGTGTGTCTGGGAGGGCATTTCTGGAAGAGGTTAGCATTTGAATTGGTGGGCTGAGTAAAGCAGATGGCTCTCCTCAATGTGGGTGGGCATCATTCAATCCCTTCAGAGCCCGAATATAACAAAAAGGCTGAGGAAGGTTAAATTGGCTCTCTCTGCCTGACTGCTTGAGCTGAGACATTGGTCTTCTGCCCTTGGACTAGAATTTACACCATCAGAGCTCTTGCTTTTCAGGCCTTTGGGCACGGATTGGAATTTGCATCACCAGCCTCCCTGGGTCTCCAACTTGCAGACAGCAGACCATGGAGTTCTCAGCCTCCATAATCAAATGAGGCAATTCTCTATAATAAATCTCATTTTATATATATATATATATATATTTACACACACACACACATCTCTCTCTTCCATGCTAATTTTCCATGCTAATAGTAGAGAATTTTTCCTTTTCACTCATCTATCTTAGACATTAAGTTTATGCTTGAGCTTGCTACACATCAAATGTGTCCCTCAAAAGCTCATGTGATAAAACTTGATCCCCACTGTAATAGTGTTAAGAGGGTGGGAAATCCAATTATGGTGTTTGAAAGGTGGGGCATTTTGGAGGTTATTGGATCGTGAGGACTATGCTCTAGTGAATGGATTAATCCATTCATGGAATAATGAGTTATCATGGGTGTGAACTGGTAGCTTTGTAAGCAGAGCACATGAGAGAGCTCTTGCCATTCTCACTGTATGATACCTTACATTGCCACTGGACTCTGCACAGAGCCCCATCAAGAAGGCCCTCCTCACCAGATATGTCCCCTGGACCGTGGACTTCCCAGCCTCCAAAACTGTAAGAAATAAATTTAATTTTCTTATAAATTATAATTTCTTATAATTTTCTTAAAAATTTCTTATAATTTTCTTATAAATTTCTTATAAATTACCCATCTAGAGGCATACTGTAACAGGTATTCTGTTATAAGCAACAGAAAATGGACTAACACAGAGATTTTTATCAAAGTAGAAAATTAGAACTAAATGTAGAAATAAGACCAAAGATTCCTATTCTCTGGCTCGAGGAGATAAGGCTTTAAGCAAACAAGCAAAAACTGCTATGATAATTATCTGATGTGGTTAAAAGTAAAAAACGGAATATACATACATATAGACTCTGTCTAAACTTTGGGACAGTGAGAGGCACTTGATTGGACAATGGCAAAACATTCATATGGAGAAACGGTCATGTAGAGGAACTTTATTACAGCATTTCAATATCTATGGGCATTAAAAAAAAATTCTCCTAGTAAAATGGTTCTCAAACTATGGGATCCTAGCAATCATCTCATCCAGGAAAATTTACATTTTGGTTTTATTTTGTTGTGTGTTTTCTTAAAAATAATAGATATATGATCAGAAACTCACATTTGCAGGTTCTTTGTGCTATTGATAACATACGTGGATTTAGTGGTCCACAATCAATATATATGAGAAGCAAAAGAACATAAGGTTTTATTTTTGCCTGTGACAGACACTGCTCTGTGCTTACCCCAAACCCACTCTCCCCTTATTCCTCACAAGCACATGGACACCATGTGCCTAGCTTAAAACATTTCCCAGCATCCTTCACACACTGATAGTCATCACACACTGTGATGAAATTCTGGCCCATGTGAAGTAAGTACAAGTTCATGAATGGGTTTCTATGAAAGCTACTTCAAAACGGGGCTGATTCAATTAACAGGTACTCTTTTGTCCTTGCTCCTTTCCTGTTACCTACATGTAGACTTGATGGCTGGCGCTGCAGCAACCATCTCGTAATCACAAGACTTCCTCAAAAGTGGAAGCTAGCCCTTTCCCTTACACCACACATCCTTCTGCCTTATATCATACAGCTTAATAATGACCAAAGTCCTAAAAATGGTAGTGCAGAAAGATAAAAGAAACCTGAGACCTGGAAGGGCACAGAGCTGCCATACCAGTCCTGGACTGCCTATGTCAGGATTTTTAGGTAGGAAAATAAATTCTTACCTTGTGTAATGCACTGCTGTTTGGATTTCGTGCTATATATACCTGAACTTAATCCTGAAACAATGCTTGTGGATGCCAGCCTCCACGAGGGCCCACCCTGCCAGATAGTTGAGCTAGCCTTGATTACGGATATACACATCTTTGTACAGTCTCCTCATACATTAAATCAGTCTATGTGACCAATAAAGTATGAGAAAAGTGGCATTATGACTTCTAAAACTAGGTCACAAAGGGCCTTGCATCTTCCAACTTGGTTTCTTGGATCACTCCACTCTGTAGTTAGCCAGTCACCATGTCATGAGGACACACAAGCAGCCCTGTGGAGATACCCGCATGAAGAGGAACTGAAGTTCCCTGCCAGCAACAAGCTGAGAGCCACGTGAACAAGCAGACGATGCAGTTTCAGCTGATATTTGACTGTATTCTCATAAGGTACCCCAAACTAGAACCACCCAGCAAGGAATCAGAGAAACTATGAGAAACTATGAGAGATGATAAATGGTTATTAGTTTGGGGGTAATTTGTTATTAGCAACACATAATAAAATGTCTGCATGTCTGGTGGCATTGACATTAACTCTTCAGAATGCCTTGGCATCATGATGTAACTCCCATGAAATTAATCTTGAACTGCTCAAAATCATTCCATGAGGTATAGTCTGCATTACATGAACCTGCCAATACTATGCCTGGTAGCATGTAAGCTCCATGGGAGCAGGGCTCGAGGATGCTTTTGCATATCATTGTATTCCCCTGATGGATACAATAGTACCTGGCACGGAGAATATGTTCAGTACACATTTGCTGGTAAATGAGCAAATAAACGTAAGACTGAAGAATGAAGGAAGGAGTGGCAGTCAAGTGCTAAGGTCTATTTAATTGGGTAATCTTTTTCTTTTCCTCTCTCTTTGTTGGACAGTCCCACCCATCTAGAGGCATATTGTACACCGAAGATACTACCCAGTTGCTGATTGTTATGAGATGAAGAAGTGCAGTCCCAGGAAAAAAAAGTAACTTGAGGTCACATCATGAACTGGTTTCTGTCACTGGATCACACACTTTATGTTTTGTATTCCAAAGAAAAAAGAGTCTCTGGAATGAAGAGAGCCAAGGGTATTAACAGACAGGTACGATCACAGAGGTAATACTTTGTAACAAAGAAGGGGTCAAACACAAAGCTATGGGAAAATGAAGGAACACAGAGTGCGGTGACACAGTCCGACTCCCCAGAGCCACCGCCCTGACCTCTTTCTGTCTGTGGTCTCTGGAGCCCAGAGCTATTTCATTCCCAGTCTGAGAAACAGATGAAGTGAATTTAGTAACTCTAAAAGTACTGATTCCAAAAATCATGTAATAACAGAAACAATTTTTTGAAGGTGAAGAAGAATAAGAACTTCAAATCTTGATTTTACTCTATTCTTATTTTGCACCTTCAACCACAATCTCTAGATTGGAGCAAGAGAAAAACACTCAGTCCCTAATATTCTCCCCACCTTCTGCTGGTGGGAACAGGCTTCTCTTTTTAAAACCCAGCCCATGGTGGTGGCAGTGACCCTCAGCCAGTGGAACGCCTGTAAATGTTTCTGTCTGAACAAAGATCGGCTAACAAGGGGGTCGGCAGACTTTCTTGTTCAGTTACTCTCAGTGAGGTACAGCTGCTTCAACAGCACGCAGCCCCAGACCACAGGGAAAGTGATGAAGTATGCTATGTTTATTCACTTAGTACTTCATAACTTTCAAAGTCCCTTCTTATACATGACCTTGACCTTGACATGACTGTTTTCCACAACAACCCTATGAGACAGAATGGAGAGACAATATTGACATGTCTCCAATAAGCCCCAAATCATGGTGCCCACCTGCTCCTAGACATCTCCATCCAGATATCCCAGTACCCCAGATGCTGCAAACTCGGCACGTCTAAAAGCAAACTCTCCATCCACCCCAGATATGATGGGACATGCAGACCCAGAAGTAACTATCATGAAGGAAGAAGTTTTATTTGGTGGGGGAGAGACATGGGGAAGCACCAGGGCCAGTCAGGAGACAAAGGGCGTGGGGTAGGTGGAGAAGAAACACAGCTAAGAGCCTTTGCTGTGGCTTTCAATGGGAGGAACAGATGAGGCAGCGTAAGCAGGCTCAGGTTGGCTGCTTTGGATGATTTTAGCAAGCTCTGGGGTACAGGGGTTGTCCCTAGATATCTAGTACCTGGCCCTGGGGTGATAGTGGCTGGGGTTTGAAATACTAATAAAGGAGGTGATAGAGAGTTTGGCACTGGATTGGTTGGTTTGTTTATGAAAGGTGTGCTCACAAGTGAGTCGTTCACTATCTCTAACCCTGAGAGGGGCAGTACCTCCAGGGTCAGCAAGGCCCCAGATGTGAAAGCATCCGAATACAGAAAATATGAAGGAATGGCTAATACACCCACCGACACACTGCTCCCCTTCCTGGTTTCAGTCTCGTGCATGGATGACATCACCAACCATGCACCGGCCCATGCCGGAAACCTGCCCGTTTCTCCATTCTCTGACATTCCGTGCCTGCACTTCTCCCCCTGGATATCTCCCGTCTGTTCTCTCTGTCCAGTCCTCCATTTCTCACCTTAGCTGTCACTAGAACCTCTTAAATGACATCCTGGATGCTAGCTAGTGTCACGGTCCTACCTCACCCTCTCCCCTTCTCAGGAGTGACAATAATGAACTTTCCAATGTGCAACTCTACTCTCCTAATTCCTGTGCTCAAGTCCTTAAAGACATTTGCTTTAGCCTTAAAAAGTATGTTAAGTTACACCTTCAACTCCACAATAAGAGTCCCCAAAAATCCTTGAGTAAAACTGGCCTTCTAGGAATAGCTCCCCTTTCATACTGACACTCCTCCAAATGACCGAGAGGGAGAAGTCACCACAATTTGGAAAACAGAGGTTTAAGCAGAGAACCTGAAACTCTTCAGCATGGTTGACCAAGGCCTTCCTGGTGCAGTCTCTTTCTAACTGGCCAGCTTCATTTCCCACACAACCTGCCTTCTGCCCCTAGCTCACCCTTTACACTTCAATAACTCTGAAAATATAAACCCATGAATACATGGTGCCTCTGACCATGTCTGACTCTATTTTGCTGGGCTGGCTTTTGATAAAATAGTTCAATGAAGCACAGGGAACATTACATCACCTGTGCTGGTTTTAAAATATATCCACAAATTCTTTGACATTCTTTTCATTGAGAGACGAAGTCTAATTCCCCACGCCTTAGACATGGACTAGTCTTAGTGACTCATATGTAACAAACAGAATGCATCACCAGAACAAATACTGGTACAGAGCTAAGACTTGTTGCTCCTGTACAAAATTAACCAACCCCCTCCCCCTGATTCTTGATTTTCAACTCTCCTCCCAAGAGTGGAACAATTTTGTATAAATGCTGTATGATGCAGGGCCAACTCATTTCCTTTTCCTACTCAGTAGGCTAACAAAAAAATAAAAGAATATAAAGTATAGCTAATGAAAAATGCATGTATTCTTAACCTGAGTCAGTAAGGAAAATGAATGTGTTCCTAACAATTTGAAGAACTCCCCACATACCCGTGAATAGTCCCAGATCAAAGACGCTTGACTGCTTCATTCAACAGTACTTTAATAAGAATGTTCCTGGGGACAGCACTATCAAGCCAAGACACGTTTCCTGAACATCTTTCTCCCAAATTTGCAGAATCTTTTAGATAGATCAAAAGACACAATTAACAGGAAATTGCACTTCTTTGCAGTTCAACAAAGCAACCAATTTAGGAGACCAGACACAAAAAAACGATGCACACAGAACTTTAGAAAAAAAAAATGCAGAGTCCAAAAGCCCATGGTAAAACAATGCCCAGATGGCCTTTAGCATGAAAAAGGTTTTAACTGACAACTGGCAGATACTTAATTCTATCCTGTACCCTCACTGTAAAACTTTTTCAAAAGTCTTTAAAAAAATAAATAAAAATTAAAATCCACCAGCCTTAGGAGTAAGTAGCAAGACTGTATCCACAGAGTCATAGCCCAGAAATTTAAATTCTTCTCAGCCCCAAGGAGTAACAGTATAGTATTAGAGATTTCCTGATGACCAACTTCAACCTTATTACATTCCTCAAGTCAGGTTAAAGGCAAAGAAACAAAAACAGGCAGAAGAACCATCACCACAAGATGCTGGCAGCCTCGAAAAGGAAAAGTCATTAAAGGGCAGCTTTGGGACAGATGGGACCACTGATAGCCTCAGCATGTTTATGAGCTTCTGGTCTTGGTGTTGTCCCCAGCAAAAGGAGTCCTATTTGGCAAAAACCCTACTCCTCTGGTGAATGCCCAGCGTCCAGCAGGTTGAAAGGCCTGGTTACATTAAAATTTCCCAAAGTACTGCAATTATTCTTACAGTCATACATCTGCCTTTCTGCAAATAAACAGTGAGTGTCCACTGTGTACAAGATGTACTCCTAGGTGCCAAGAACAAAATCACGAGCATGACAGACAGCACGCCTGTCTTCATCAAGCAGGGGTGAGTGGCGTGAAAGAATAAATTAGACAACGAAGCATTTCATAATATTTGTCACAAGTGCCACAAAAGGGTACAAACAACAGGAGATAAAGAGAAAGAAAATGACAGGAGCTCTGAGGCTGAGCAGCCATCAGCCAGGGAACGGCAGGGGTGGCACAGCCCACACGAAGGAGCAGTAAGCGCAAGAGTTCTGGGGTCACGCGGGGCACGCGGTGGGAGCGGAGGCGCCGACCACACAAAGCCTCTCAGGCCATGCTAAGGATCTTGGTTCTCATCCAAAGAGCAACGAAACCCACTGGGGCATTTTAAGCAAGGAGGCANGAAGGAGCAGTAAGCGCAAGAGTTCTGGGGTCACGCGGGGCACGCGGTGGGAGCGGAGGCGCGACCACACAAAGCCTCTCAGGCCATGCTAAGGATCTTGGTTCTCATCCAAAGAGCAACGAAACCCACTGGGGCATTTTAAGCAAGGAGGCGACCAAACAAGGTTGGCCTTTTCTAAAGATCTACCTGACTATGGCTTGAGGGACAGTCTGAGAGGACAAGAGTGGGGCTGAGGGGACAATTGGAGAAATCGAGGCACACAAGAGTGACTTAAACCTGGGCAGAAATGAGAGATGCAGGTTCGTAATTTGGGGACCTGTTCAACCAGCAGTCTTCATTTGTTATTCACATTTATGGAACACAATGTGATGTTTTAATATTTGTATACAATGTAGGATGACCAAATCAGGCTAATTAGCATAGCGATCACCTCGTTTACTTATTTTTTTTGTAGTGAAATATTTGAAAGTTACTCTCAGTTATTTTGAAGTATACAATATGTTATTATTGACAGTAGTCACTCCGCTGTGCAACAGATCTCAAAACTTATTCCCCTAACTGAAGCTTTGTACCCTCAACCAACATCTCCCTCTTCCTTTCCTTGCATCCCCCCAGCCTCTGGTAACCCTCTGCTTCCATGAGTTCAACCTTTTTAGATTCCGCATATAAGTGAGATCATGCAGTATTTGTCTCTGTGTCCTTGGCTTATTTCACTTAGCATGTCCTCCAGGTCTATACACATTGTTGCAAACGACAGGATTTCCTTCTCTTTTAAGAATGAATAGTAGTACATTATATGCATATACCACATTTTCTCTATCCATTCATCTGTTGATGGACACATAGGTTAAGTCCTATCTCGGCTTTTGTGAATAGTGCTGCAGTGAACGTGGGTTTCTCAGCAAACAGACCGAAATGTGGAGCAAACACACTCCGCTCTCCCTCGCTTTGCTTCCGGATCACCTTCTGCTTCAACATGAAGTTCTGTAACCTGATCTCTCATGAAACATCACTCTAAGGGATTCCTGCTTCTTTCCTCCAGTTTTGTTGAAAAGCAGATTAGATGTTTCAACTATTTTCTCAGAAGTGCTATTTCTAAATCAGTGCTCGCAGATGATAAATTCTTACGTGAGATAAACTAAGAGAAAACCTACCTGTTGGGTCTTCAAACCCTAACTTCCTAGGCTTTCCTCCCTCCAGGAATTTCTAAAAATATGTACGTCACGCCTCAGAGCCTTTGGACTCATGCAGTTAACCATGCAGAACAAGCTTACTAATTTGACTTTCTGGCGAACATAATGATCAAATCATCCTAAATGAGCAGGAGGACAGAGCAAAGTCCAAGTTAGATTTTAGCATGTATTTGACTTGACATCTAACCCTACCTCCTCTCATTTTTTCAAACATTCCAAGAGAGTTCTGGCAGTGGGAATCCAGTTAACTTTACTCACTCATGCTCTAGATCCTTCAAACAGCTGTAACATTTAGGCTGAAAAACACCGCATTAAACTTCTGAGAACTGATCACTTCATAGCTTGCTAGTCACCTACATTTGCACTGCCTCATTTATCTAATGCACACAAAGAAGTCAGCACCACACAGATGGCTAGACTGAGATTATTCTCCAGCAGGGTTCTCTAGAGTCAGCAGGACAAATCCACAGTTAGTTACAGCAGGCAAGAATTCCCCTTCAGGTTAGCAATATTCTCAGGGAGAACGTTCTGTTTCAGTTTATGTTTGGGACTCTGTTGAACACACATTTTCTGGGCCTACTTTGAACATAGCACTACATTTTTAAGAACACTTACTCAGCAAATGTCTAGTACTAGACATCATCTGCCATTTATAGAATGCATATTCTACGCAGGAAGAGCCTTAGATGCTTCTTCTCATTTACTGCTCTCCTCACTGCTGCTTTCAGGCCGCTATTCCCTCCTCTCACCTGAGAGCAAAGCACATATCTACCCAGAACACCTGCTACCCAATGTCGCTGCAGTTACAAGCCACCTCCTCAGGTACTCTCCCTCATTTCTTGGTAATTTCTGCACCAAGCACCACTTCCACTCCTGCTATCATTCCTGCTGACATTGACTCAAAATTGGATGACACACCACACTCTGGCAATTTTGTTCCTGGACCACTTTGCTTTCAATGATCTTGTCCTCCACCCACCACAGTCTCCCACTTCCATGGTCCCACCCTCGACCTCTAATTATACAGTTGCCACGAAGGGTATAATTCCCAAAGTCTCCACTTCAAGATTTCCACTGGACCACCACCACCCAGGTTTGGTTTTGTTTTTCTCTCTTCCTCTGGTATCTGAATTATCTGACCCCACAGGGAGTTCCAAATCATTGGCATTTTTTTTAACTATCCATATGTCTTCTTCATGCCCTCCTTACCCAGTGTTGATCCCTAGCCTCACATCTGCATATGATTCCTTTACCCCCCTCTCCCTCGCCTAGGTCAGCTCCTGTTTTCCACATCCTTTGTATATGCACAAAACATGGGAACAAGGCTCATTTTAAATTTGTCCTCACTTTTCAAAAGGGCTCGAATTTCCTTATCAGTTCATTCCATTACATCCAAAATGACTTCTATACAACTCTTCTCTTGTATCTCCAATACTCTTCCCACTCTCAGCTGATAACTTTACTTCTAATTTCTCCAACAGGAGAAATAGAAAAATTTCCACATTTTACCTACCATCTTTGTCTATGCCCATACGATCTGCTTCCTTTCTCTCCTATATCTTCAATCTGTTTTCTCTCTACTGGATTATTCATAACAGTTTTCAAATATGCTATCAAAGCCTCTTTAAATATTCCATCCCTTGACCCCACATCCCTCTCTTGTGGCCACCCCATGTCTCTACATACGTTTAGGGAAAAACTCCTCAAAAGCAGTTGTCTCTCTCAACATCTTTCCCTCCCACTCTCTCCTCAATCCATTCCAAGCAGGTTTTTGTCTCCACCTCTGCACTGAAACAACACTGATCAAGCATGCCCATGACCACCAATGTACCCAACCCTACAGTGGCACTGGACCCAGGGGACCACACCCTCTCCTTGAAACACTCTCCTCCCATGGCTCCTGGGTCTTCATACTCCCTGGTGTTCTTCATGTCATACTGGGCAGTCCTCCTTGGTTTACTTTCCTGGATGATCCTCCTCCTTTCCCTGAGCTCAAAATCTGGAGGGACCCAGGACTCAGTCTGTGGCCACCTTCCACTCACGCTATACTGATCCTATTAAGTACCACAATTTTAAATATGCTGATGATTCTAAAATGTATATCTACAAAGCTATAACCTCTCAACTGGGGTCCAGAGTTGAAATTCAAACTTCCCATCAATATTTCTACCTAGACATGTAATAGACATCTCCGTCTTAACATGATCAAAGAAGAATACTTTCCCCCATATCACCACCCTCCCCTCCACGCACAAACCACCGTCCAGAGTTGAAATTCAAACTTCCCATCAATATTTCTACCTAGACATGTAATAGACATCTCAGTCTTAACATGATCAAAGAAGAATACTTTCCCCCATATCACCACCCTCCCCTCCACGCACAAACCACCTTGTTCCTCTCTCAGTCTTCTTCATGTCAGAAATGTCATCACTATCACCCCATTTATCCTGAATGATTCTCTTTCATACTCCACATCCAGCCAATCAGGATGTCACATCAAGTCAACCTTCAAAACATATTTTAAGTCTGATCACCTCTCACAACCTCCCCAGCTACCACTCTAGGCCAGGCCACCGTCATTTCATGCAATAATATCATAACTGGTCTCCCTGTCTTCTCTCAACTCACTATAAGTCCATCCCTCATGGTGCGGTCTAAAAGGCTTCTCTAAAGAGGACCCTGCCACTGCCCCACTTAAAGCCTACAATGACTTCCAATTACCATTAGAAGAAATCTAAATCCCATGGTTGACCCCTGGCTACTTCTCTGACTCCATCTTCTACCATTCCATTCTTCCGATCATTGATTTTGCTTCTACTGCCCTGGCCTCCTTGCTATTCCTTAAATATATCATTCTTGACCCTGTCACAGGGCCTTTGTACTTACTGTTCGCTCTTCCTGGAACACTCTTCCTTTGGATGTCCCATGGCTTACTTCCTCACTTCATTCAGGCTTCCACTCAGTGACCTTTTACAAAGTTCTTCCTGAATAGTCAATCTAAAATATACCCCTTTAGTCATTATTTCTTTGCTCCATTTCTTTCTTTTATTGGATTAACCTTATACTTTCAGAATCCTCACAGATAACAGCAGCTGCCTGAATCCAAATCTCCCCATACATCTACCAAAGGAGAGCAAATAAAACTATCCATAACCCAAAGTGATGAAATAAACAGCATAACCCAGCATAGCTAATCCCAGCATGGAAAAGAAAGCAAGGAAGAGGGGATCTAGGGGTGCTGGGGAAAAAAATCTCTCCCAGAAAGGATCCTTTTCAAAAAGCTAGCAAGCCTAAGAAAGCTGTCAGAAAGGAATCAAAGATAAAATAAAAAAGAAGTAAAGTTCTAAGGCAGGAAAAGTTATAAATGCAGATATTTTAAGAAAAAATAATCAACAAAATAGACAAAAATACACTAGCAAACCTATTTAAAAAAAGATGAGAAAGCACAAATAAACAAAATAAGAAACTGCAAAAGAGAAAGAACCATTGAAACAGAAAACATGCTTAAAATACCAAAAGACAATCTTTCACCAATTCAAGCAAATAAATTTGAAAATCTAGATAAAAGGATAATTTCCTTAAATTCTTTTTCCTCTATTTTACCACAATACATATAGTAATAGTTCAATTTTCATAGAATAAATAAATAAAATTATCCCCACAAATAAAAACTACCCTCACAAAGAAGCACCAGACCAATGTGATTTTATGGGGGAAATTCTACCAAACTTTCAAAGAACAGATCATCCCTATGCTGCTTATATAGTTCTAGAGCATAGAAAAGGAAACAAAACACCACATTTTTTTATGAAGCAAATATAATATCAATACCTAAACTTGATTTTATAAAAGATTGCACAGAAAATAGCTACACAAACCTCACTTATGAATATTGGTGTAAATACATATTTACATTTATTAAAAAACCAGTAGCACATAAAATAATATTGCATTTACAAGTTAAATTTGTTAGCAATGCAAGGATGTTTCATTTTTAGGCAATCCATTAATGTAATTCACTATTTTACCAGATATAAGGAGAAAAATTGTATGATTATCTCCAGAGATACTAAAAGGGTTTTTAGGGCCTTCAACAAAATTCAATACCATTCCTGATTTCAAAAACACTCAATAAAATGGAAATTAATGATTATTTTCTTGGGTGTGTATATGTGCGGGGTGTGTGTGTGTGTGTGTGTGTGTGTGTGTGTGTGTGTGTGTGTATCCTTCAGGCATAAAGCCAGCATCTTAATTAATGGAAAAACACTAGAAGCATTTAACCAAGATCAGGAATAAGGCAAGAATGTCCACTATCTTGACCTAACATTGTATTAGGGGAGTTTTTGGCCAATGTTATTAGACAAGAAAAAAAAAAAAAACCAAAGGCATGAGTATTGGAAAGGATATAAAATTACATTAGTAGATTATGTAACAGTATACATATAAAATACAAGATAATCAAAGATAAAAACTAAGGAAAGAATTTAGTAAAGTAGAAATTTATAAAATTAACATACAAAAATAAATAGCCTTCATATAATCATACATTAACCAGTTAGAAAATGTAATGGGAGAGAAAATTCTCATACACAAGAACAACAAAAAGTTTTTAAAAATCTGTTTCTGCAGCTAAACAAGTTGATCCTTAACTACAAAGAAAAACAAACATGAAGGAACAGCTCAGAAAAGAGACTTCTGCTTCCAACCACATGAAACGAACAACAAAACACTGAAAAAAAATATATGAAACAATAGTTTGAGGCTTTGGATATCAAGTAATATAGAAGAGTGAACCCTGAGAGATGAGAATCAAATGCAGTAGCATTATGGTTGCCTAAACTTACTGTCTGGAAAGGTTTTCCAGACCACAGAACAGAAAGAGGGAACCCAGGAAGAGCTCAGTGGTCACTCTGAGTTGAGAAGACAAAGCTGGGAGTCCAAGGAGGCCAAGGCAACTGGAGTTCACAGGACAGGCCACTAGAGAGGCGAGAACTGCCTGGAGAGAGTGCACTGGAGATGCAGAGGGTCTCCCTCCAGGCTTCAGCTGACTATTGATTAGGGCATGTACTGGTATGTGAGAAAACCACCCAGGGTCAGAAAGGAATCACCCTCGAGGATTAGAGGAAACAGTAGTTAGAGTTCTTAGTTTGCCTTTATAATAATAATACATTATTTCCAAAATGTTTTTGAATTGTAAATCTGAAACCATACCTATTGAGAAAGAGCTGAGATATTTCCAATCATTCCCCATTACTTATTCTTTAAGCTTTACCAGAAAAGTACAAAATAATTTATATAGTAAAGAAGATTCCTTAAAAAAATAAAGTTTGCTTTTTAAAAAGTTTGTTTCTATAGTCAATCTCTATTCATCTTTGATGCAACTACTTCGGTTTGTCTTGACCCAATGGTCAAATAACCCTACCTGGAAGTATGCATTTCATATTTGGAAAGAAGTAGCCACACATTTAATTGTGCTCTTTCTCCCTGGCTGCCTGCCAAAAACCATCACGGTTAATATTACAGCTTCTCTTTCCTAACTAATTAAGAAGTTAATCTTACTTAGAAAACATAATTACCCAGCAGACTGTAGAGCCAATTTAACTACAAGATATGAGTGAAAGCTCAAAGACAGAGAAGCAGCACCGCATTCAAAGCTGAAAGCCAAAACTGTCTCCCTGGCCATCACAACACCACCGTTGGGAGCTTAACAACCCACCAAGCTTTCCCAGTCACTGGAACCAAGCTTTCCCAGCTTCTTTAAAGCATCAGGAAGCAATGGGGCTGAAGGATACTGGGCACAGTTAAGTTCCTAGTTCATCCGGATAAACAATGATGTCTCAGTAACCAAGGAGTTTTCCCAAGCTCAAATCTTCAGAATATTTATTCAAGTTTCCTGACCACATGCCAGGGGAGAGATGTCCGTTCATTCCTAACCTTCCTTCAACATTAGAAAAAGGGGACGTCTGCTTCATTTGACACTGGTATATCAAGAGCCTACTATGTTATTTCTCTTANTTCCTTTTGTATCTTCTCCCACTAAATTGCCTGTGTCTCAAGCCTGTGTCTCTATGGCTTATTTATCCTACTCTCCTTGACACCCAGAACAATGCATGATACATAACAGCTACTAGGAAGTCAATGAATATTAGCTCAGTGAACGGCCCCTCCACCTTTAACTAATACTTCTACGTGCTAAATGCTAAATTTGTACTGATTGGCTGATATAAACTTTTAATTCACCAATCATTCAAGGAAAACAGTTACTATCAAGTCTGCACCACTACTGTTTAGGCTGTCTTCACACTAGCAAAATGCAGGCAATGTAACAAGCAGAAGCAAGCATTAACAAGACAGTGCACTTGTAATACCAAAGCATTCCTCAGCCAGCTGTCGTTCACTCCACCTTTTATTCCCTGTAATAATCATTTACTTAAAATTTGCCAACCATAATGAGTTAAATAGTGGTATGCCATAAACAATCTGATGACTACTCCAATTACAATGATAAGAAGGGTCACGCAAAGAACTTGGGAGGGGCAGCATAGTAGAGGGGATTCAGCTGGTACTGAACTCAGGTGCCTAATTATCTTGGCTGTTTGGCTATTCGAACAGTGCAAAAAAACCTATGGTGCTTGTCCACCCTAGCAGAGAAACATCTTTTCTACTAAAATTTTCAGCTGTATAATTTTGAGCTACAGTGCTCTAAAAAGAGATTTTATACCCTCAGTAAAGATTCCCTGGGCACCTGCTACATCTCTGTACTAAAAACCAAGTGAATAAGACCTCAGACACTCACAGTCTAGTCCAAAGGTCAACAAACTTTTTCTGTAAAGGGCCAGAAAGTAAATTTGTAAGTTGTGCAGACCATATAGTCTCTGTAGAAATCACTCAACTTTGCATGTAGTACAAAAGCAGTCTTAGAAAATAAACTATTGAATATGGCTATGTTCCAATAAAGCTTTATTTACAAAAATGAGCAACTGGCTGGACTTGGCCCACAAACTTGCCAATGCTTGGTCTAGTTCATGAGTCAGGTACATTTAAAATAACTGCAACACAGTGAGATGTATGTCAATGAAAGCTTCCCCTTATATTTGTATAACATTTCACAATTTATGAAGCTATTTCATGTACATTGACTCAAAACTTAATCCTTATACCAACTCTTTGAAATAGGCAGTGTAGTGGATTGAATTGTGTCCCCCAAAACTCACTGAAGCTTGAATTGTGTCTCCCAAGTTTTATGTGTTAGAAACATGACCCTTATTATGACTGTTAAGAGGGTTGGAAATCCTATTATGGTAATTGAAAGGTGGAGCCTTGAAGAAGTGTATTATGACTGTTAAGAGGGTTGGAAATCCTATTGTGGTAATTGAAAGGTGGAGCCTTGAAGAAGTGATTGTATTGCAGGACTGTGCAGTAATGAATGGATTAAAAATGGTTGTTAGGGCATGGTTCTGAGGGCTTTAAAAAGAAGAGAGAGGAAAGTCTGTCTTTCTCTCTCTCTGCTTCCACCATCTTGCAATGTGAGACCCCCGAGTCACTGTCACCACCACCAGATGGACTTTGGACTTCCTAGCCTCAGAAACTGTAAGCAATAAATTTCATTTTCTTTTATAAATCACCCAGTTTTGAGTATTTTGTTATAAGCAACAGAAACAGATTAATACAGGCAGGTCTTATTTCCTCGTTTTATAAGTGAGAAAACTGAGGCTCAAATAAATTAGTTTTCTTAAGTCATCACACAGCTAGGAATGGAGCTAGGATCTGAGCTTCTGCCTAATAGACAGAGATCACTGTGTGTTCACCAAAGCTCCTATGCAGTTGAGTGCGGCCATGTGATTGGATTCTGGCCAGTGGAATGTGGGCCTTACCCATTAAAACTATCTCACAGAAATTAGGAAAGG
Source organism: Galeopterus variegatus (assembly GCF_000696425.1). Taxonomy (NCBI): domain Eukaryota; kingdom Metazoa; phylum Chordata; class Mammalia; order Dermoptera; family Cynocephalidae; genus Galeopterus; species Galeopterus variegatus. Next base: position 74,932 of record NW_007727454.1, on the reverse strand, counting down.
GCCACAAAAAATGATTACAATATGTAAGCTTGAATACAGTAATTATCCTGATTTGAGTCACATATTGCACACAGGTATTGATATTTAATGCTGTACCCCACAGATATGAACAATCAATGATGTATCAATTTTAAAAAAAACAAAAAGGGCCGGCCTGGTGGTGCACTGCTACAGTGCGCCACTTGGGAGCGCGGCAGCGCTCCCGCCGAGGGATCGGATCC